>NC_080428.1:28705251-28872751 GCF_029873635.1 Malania oleifera | reverse complement strand
TCTTAGCCAAGGGACATGCGTAGATTTGTGGTGTTGTAGTTGATGAAAAGTGATTTGTGAATAGTTGCAGTGAGCAGTGGCCATGACTAGTAAATGTGAACACTGCACGATTAGTGGCAATGAAAGTGCTGATGAACTACTTGCAATGGTAAAAAAAGAAATTCAAGCATGAAAGACCAAAGTTGATATCTCTTGTTAGTACTGAGGAGTCCTTGTGCGGGTTTGATATACGTAGGTGAGCACCAACTTGATCCCACCCAAATGCTTAAGCAATTAGGTCTTAGGCCCATCCATTTATATGAGTGACAACAACTCCCACTCTATTTTCTGATGTGGACAATTGACAAGTGAAATTTCATAACATTTGACCCCAACACCTAGGGATGGTAGGAGCCCTTAGTGCTTTATTTGAGAGAGACAAGACAGAATGGGATGGAGTATTTGTGAAGAATGTGAAGGGAAGGGGAAGAAATTAGAGGAACTGGGGTAATTTGGTTAACTTGACCTAGTGTGGTCAGATTGGTCACTTGAGGCTTAGTCCCAGATCAGGCTAGAGCCTAGTCTAATGACTCTGATCTAGTGGTCGAAGCCAAAAAATGAAAAAAAAAAAAATTTAAGAAAATTTTAAGAGGAAAATATATGATGGAATGTATCATGAAAAATGATAAAAAAAAAGAAAAATAAAAATAAAAGCCTTTGGAAAGATAA
Organism: Malania oleifera; assembly: GCF_029873635.1. Lineage (NCBI taxonomy): Eukaryota > Viridiplantae > Streptophyta > Magnoliopsida > Santalales > Ximeniaceae > Malania > Malania oleifera. Next base: position 28,872,043 of record NC_080428.1, on the reverse strand, counting down.
GCATTAGGACAAAAAAAACATAAAAAAAATTGAAAATTATAAAAAAATCAGGGAAGGGAGAGATAAAAGAGATGAAAATTTAAAATTAGACGAACAAAAAGAAAAATATAGAGAGTATAATATAAGAAAGGGAAAATTGAAGAGATAAAAAGATTAGAAAGGAAAATGGGAAAAAAGTAGAGCATTCAAAAATTAAAAAAGGACAAAATTAGGTTTTAAAAAAATAACACTTCATTTCTTTAACTCGAGCATGCTTATGTTTTCATCATGCTGCCATTTTTAATTCATTTTTTACTTTATTTTCCAATCAATATGTGCTTGGGATTCCCTTATGATTTTTAAATTCATTTGTTTTCTTTTGGAAGTCTTCAGTGTATGTGCTAGATGTTCAAAGTACTATATTCCTTGTATTCGGGCCCAAATGCTGATGAGGGAGTTGGAAAGTCATTTCCCTCTTGCCCTAGGCATGATAGGTTCCATAAACCAGATAGTTGAGGCCAATGAAATCTTTGTCAATGGAATTAGGATATTAGGTGTTTGTCGTATAGCTTTCTCCAACATTGCTGTTCTAGTTGTTTTATTATCAAATAAGAGCACTTGCAATATCCTATTTGGCTGATGAAGGTAGTATTAGAAAATTGTCTCTAGATAGGTCAATTTTTCCTTTTCACCTTATGTATAATGGACTCCTCATGCATTGATTAGTCGAGGGGAGAAGAGTCCTCTATCAATGAGATTGGTATATTAGGAATGTCCTCCTAGGGTTATTCTGTCTCCTGACCTTTGTGCTTCTCCTCATTTAGTAGCACTTCTGGCCCTATCAAGGATGGGAAGTGAGAGGGTCGTCCCTAAATGGGGTTCCGTTTCACTAACTTGAGGTTTAGTGAATAGCCAATTTCTTCATATATTGGATGGATGAGGGCGAGATGATGACCTCACTTTTATAGAACGATCCAATGAACTGCATGATTTCCAACTATAATGACCCTTGATCACCCATTTGGTTTCAATTGAGCACATCTCTGTATGATGCTTCATCAAATAGTTAAACCTCAATAACATATCCTTCTGTTTTCAACCTCATTTTCATCCATTTTTCCTAAAAGGTTTTTTTTTTTTTTTGATAAACCCTATAGGTTTTTTTTCAAAAAGCAACATTGTCATTAAATAAATCCCTTGGGTAAACACATGATTTGGTGGTAACTGTTCTTTTTAGTGGGTGCTGATTGTTTACATCCTTGTGCACAAACAAAATATAAGTTTTTCTGTATTTTCTCTTAAATTAAAGGTTGGTAACTCCATTTTTTCACCATTAATTTTCACCTGCCTTGCACATGTAGTGATAACTACTTTCTTCTTTTTTTAGGAAGTGATGACATGGCTTAGACCTTGTGTGATTGATGCAATCAATGTACAAACTAGCTGGTGGAGAATGCTCCTCTGTCGTGTATATATTTTGACAAGAAAAATGTTATCTAGTTATTGTTTTCTACCAATTAGGATTCTTCTGTTTTTCCGACTGCCACTGATATACCCAGGGGTGTAGGGAAAGTGCATGTCCCTCATGTTATTCTCACATATATTGCATCTTTGATTCTGTTACTTTATGAATATTTTGCCAGTGGATAGTGTTTATTATGTTACTGATAATCTTTTTCTGAGATTGCATTAAATTATAATCCAAAAGGATTTTGGATTCATTAGGTTATTTGCTAACAGAAGTGACATTTTCTGATTTTAGGTGACCAATACACCATGGGGTGAAAGAGTATCATTTGTTTTCAATCCGACCTCTGATTTAGTAGCAAAGCCGTTACATGTCAGTCCTTTTATGGTATGCCTTAGTAATCACTATGCTTCTGCATCTGTTTGTTTGCTTTTATGATTTTTCTATGTATGTCATGATTCATATTAATGTATTGTACATATGTTAATTTTAACTCTTTCACGTTGAATTTGGAATTGTATCATTCAAAGCTTAGACTTTCAGCATTCTATATGTTCCTTGCTATTGCTTCTTCTCTTCAAATATTATGGCTATAGTCCAACTCCCATTTGTACAGTTTTAATTTGAGCAAGTGATACGTTTGGCAAACCCAAAAAGTAAAGAATTTCAAGCTTCAAATTAGCTATGCATTTTTTACGCTGTTCTTGGTTTGCAGTTATCTTGTTATATATGTATATATGTATATGTATACTGTATACGTATATGCATATGTATAGGTATTTATGTATACAAACTGTTCATGCAATCTTTGTGCTTTCTTGGAATATGGTGATAATCGCCTAGCCAAGGCAGTCATCTAAGGAACTAAAATGGGAGGTCGCTTAGGCAAGGCATAAGGTAGTCGCCTAGGCAAAGCAAATGGCTTATTGCCGAACCATCCAGGGAACTACAAGGGAAGTCCCAAGTGAAGCACATGATGAATATCACCTCGGCAAAAGGTAGTTGCCCCAGAAAGCAAACCACTTATCGTGCAACCATCCATGGAATTAAAATGGGAAGTCACCCAAGCAAGGCAAAACCAACATTGTGAAGCTCCAGGAGCTACAAGTGGCCAAAAAAATGCAATTAAAGGGGAGAACTCAAATATAATAATTGGAAATGTTAATGTTTTGGAAACATCCTGAATTCGTGATTAGGATTAATGTTTTGAATTTATGATCAAGATTAATGTCTTGTAACCATAGAATTGATGTATATTTGACTAAATACGTGTAAATTTCTATTGTAAATTGAACATTCAAACTAGCCTAGTGCTTAATATGATAGGCCACAATGCCTCTTTATTGTCTTGTAACCGTAGAATTGATGTATGTTTGACTAAATATGTGTAAATTTCTATTGTAAAAGGATCTTCAACGGAACATTCAAACTAGCCTAGTGCTTAATATGATAGGCCATGATGCCTCTCTCTCTCTCTCTCTCTCTCTCTCTCTCTCTCTCTTACTGTCTACTTGAGAAATAAGGTGCTACCCCAAAACCTCTTGCGGAGATTGGCATAATGATCCCATGCCATCATGACATCCACAAGCAATCATCAACTTCCACATTATCAAAAGGTGCTTTGTGAATTTTCATATCTTTAGCACACTTAACAAAACGCATGCCACCAGTTGCTAGAGGTTCTTGACATATCATCAGTAGAGATACTATGGTGCCAATGCTATCTAGACTCACATCTTTTTAGCACGCCCAACGAGACACATGATGCCACTGTTGCCAGAGATTCTTGATGGACTATCATTAGATTTACTATGTTGCTTATGCTAGCAAGATTCACCAATGATGACTTGGCGATGATTCGACAATAAATTTGTTAAGAAAGTCTTTGTGCTGTTTCTTACACCTCTCATAAGGTAGCAACCACAATGAAGACGATTGTAGGGGATTTAAAGAGTGGGATGAGATGAATTTTTATAAATAGGGGAATACATTTTGGCTGAAAAAGAAAGTGATTGTTGTTGATGAGTGGTTGATCAAGCTTCTTTGTGGGAGTTCGGTCAGTAAACATGTGATGCACCATTTAGCTTTCATCTCCCCAACATGAATCTTATGTGCTTCATGGAGGAATGGAAATTTCTCATTATGTCAATATCAAGTGATAGCTAATACCTAGATTATAAGAGTATCTTTAACTTTAAGAGCTTTATGAATGTAGTTATGTGTCACGTGGTGGTAGAATTCCCAAGGCCACAAGAATCACCTTTGCATTAATCTTCCTTATACCTGACAAAGCCACATCCCTACAGCGACAAGCCAACACCAAGTTTTGTGCACTCATCCTTATCAATGGAATGCTATGATATATTCATTGGTCATGTATTGTGGCCTACTAGCCCATGACACCAACTAAGATGGTTGTTCAGGAACCATGACTCGAGCAACATAGGAGTTAAGTTATATTTCAAAAGAACTAAGAGTTAATCTCATCCCCATAGCACAACTATCGTTTGAATAAAAACCTACCAGTAACCACTCATAAGCCAGAGCTAAGGGAAGTGATACCATACTCTAATCGAGAGTTGAGATAGACATGCAGAGGATCAACATCTCTTGATAATTCGATCGGATATAAGATTGCACCAGCCAAGAGTATATCCATGGGCCAGCATAGTTGTGTGCCCAAAACTCTGGGTCGATACTAACATGTGACCTTATTAAGCAACTTATGAGGTCATCCATGGGGCTCCTAGGCCCACACAAAAGCCTAAGACACACCTTAAGGATGTTAATAGCTCGTCCCCACATCACAAGCCTAGCTTGTTCAGGGCATTATGCTTGCCTGTGACCGCTTGTCTCATGCGTTTGGGATGAGTTTGCATCATGTAAATTCTAGTGTAGGGTTATGTTCTAATATTTGTTTCTCTGTTTGCCAAATAAGGCAGTATAACTCCTCGATCACTTTGATGTTTCCTAGTGCCAGGATGATATATTTGCATATAAAGCTCTTTAGGGGAGGGTGTGTGTTCATCAGTCTTGTAAAACTCATTGGCTATTGTCAACGCGTTTAGCCTACTTGCCTCCCTCACTAAACACACAATGTTAACGGATGTGTTGTTAATGAATTGCGTTGCTTCAATGTTTACTGCTTGCTTGCCACTGCTTTCATAATTGCTTACTGCTTCTGCTGCTATTCGATTGAATGCTAATGAAAGTGTTTCATAGATGAATTGTGGTAAACGATAGGCTGGCTAGTTAAGCAAGAGTGCTTTAGCTAGTGCCGCACAGTCCTTTCACAATTGTGTGAAAATAGTCGGCCCGTGACACTTGGTATCAGAGCTCAATTAGTTGCTACGTGAATTCAGTTACCTTCGTTGTGGGATTGGGATAGCTTTGGTAAGTGACCATGGCACCAACCAATGCTGAGAGAATCAGTGTGTTAGAAGCACAGGCTGAGACAACAACCAACAATGTGGCCGCACAGGTGGCCCAACTGAGGGAACTTGTTGATGAAGTGTGGGATCACAAAATCATCAAGCAAGTTTGATGGGTGAAATCTCAAAGGAACCACACTGTGGAAACTTTGCAGTCGCAAATAGCTGATCTGGATGCAAAGATGAATCTAATGGTTCTTACTATGGGAAACTCCAACATTCCGGGAGTTAGCAAGACCAAGGTACTAGAACCCAGGACGTATGGGGGTGCCTGTGATGCCAAGGAGTTGGAGAACTTCTTGTTTGATATGGAGCAGTATTTTCACACTGTGAGGATGGTCTCAAAACAGGTGAAAGTGGATACTGCGACCATGTACTTGGTTGGTGACGCCAAACTGTGGTGGCGTACCAAGTACAATGAAATTGAGAATGGAAGCTGTGTACTGGATAGTTGGGTAGACTTGAAGAGAGAACTCAAGCCCAATTCTTTCCTGAGAACGTTGAGTACAATGCTAGGAAAAAGCTGAGAGACCTCAAGCATACTGGGTCAATCAGGGAATATGTGAAACAATTTTCTGCTTTGATGTTGGATATTAGGGACATGTTAGAAAAGGATAAGCTATTTTATTTTCTTGAAGGGATGAAACCGTGGGCAAGAACTGAACTTTATAGGCAAAGAGTTCAAGAGTTATCTACCGCACAAGCTGCTGCAGAACACTTGACTGACTACGCTGGTGATGACCCTGCTTCGTCCAAAGAGTTTGGCGGAGGGGGAAACAGTGAAAAGTCTTTCAAGAAGGGCGAACCCAAAAGTGGGGGAGCCGACTATAAAGCATCAACTTCAAAGGAAGTTTCATCGTATCGAGGGTTCAACACACCCATTGGAAAGGGGAAAATTTCATGCTTCTTGTGTCGAGGCCCTCACAGAGTTAGTGAGTGCCCACACAAGGGAGCACTCAATGCCTTACAAGCTTCCACTTTGGGACAAGTAGTGGAAAGCGATGGGAAAGAGGATGATACCCCGAGGATGGGTGCAATGCGGCAGGCAAACACATTGGAAAAGTAGGAAAAAGCATCGAAAGTTACACGAGCAAAAGGACTAATGTTTGTGAACTTAAGGATCAATGGGAAGAGTACCCATGCTATGATGGATACCGGGGCTACTCATAATTTTGTTTTGCAGCCGGAGGCTTGGAGACTCAACTTATCCTTAGAGAAGGATACAGGACGCATGAAAGCAGTTAATTCTGTAGCTTAGCCTACGCGGGGAGTAGCCAAGCAAGTTACCATGAAGCTTGGGCAATGGGAAGGTGATGCAAATTTCACAGCGGTGCCATTAGATGACTTTCCAGTCATTTTGGGAATGGAGTTCCTGAGGGGGATGAAGGCAGTGTTGATGCCTTCACCTGGTTCTCTATGTCTGATGGGAGATCACCCCTGCATGGTGCAAGTCTTTGCAATGAAAGGAGACGATGGGAAGTTCCTTTTAGCTGTGCAACTCAAGAAGGGATTGAGAAAGGGTGAGCAGACATATCTAGCCACGGTGGTGGTAGATGAAGTAGGCCAAGAGTTGGTGCCTACGACCATCCAAGCGGTGTTGGATGAGTACAATGAGGTGATTCCGGATAAGCTACCTCACAAATTTCCTCCACTACAAGGTGTGGAGTATGAGATCGAGTTGTTTCCAGAAGTGAAATCACCTGCTAAAGGGCCATATTGGATTGCGCCTCCAGAGCTAACAGAGTTGAGGAAGCAACTTGATGAGTTGTTGGAAGTAGGATATGTTCGCCCTTCCAAAGCACTGATTGGAGCACCGGTGTTGTTTCAAAAGAAACATGATGGGAGCATGCGGATGTGTGTAGACTACCGTGCGCTCAATAAGGTGATAGTGCGCAACAAGTATCTTATTCCGTTGATTGCTGATTTGTTAGATTAGTTGAGTCATGCCAAGCACTACGCCAAACTTTCCTTGAGATCAGGCTACTATCAGGTAAGGATTGCTGATGGGGGTGAGCCGAAGACTACCTGTGTGATGCGGTATGGGGCGTATGAATTCTTGGTGATGCCATTCGGGTTGATGAATGCGCCTGCAACATTGTGTACCTTGATGAACTAGGTATTTCACGAGTACCTTGACAAATTTGTCGTGGTGTACCTGGACGATATTTTTGTCTACAATTCCACTTTGGAGGAACATGAAGAGCATCTATAGAAGGTGTTCGACAGACTGAGGGAGAACCGTCTGTATGTGAAGAAAGAGAAGTTTTTTTCACTCAACGGAGCATCAAATTCCTTGGTCATGTAATGAGCGAGGTTGTATTCGGATGGATATGGAGAAGGTAAGGGCTATTCAAGAATGGAAGATCCTAACGACATTGAGGGAGTTGCGTTCCTTTCTTGGCCTTGCCAATTATTACAGGAAGTTCGTAAAGGTGTATTCGCGGAGAACTCCTATGATAGAACTACTGAAGATGGGTCATGGGTGAAATTGGACAGAGAAGTGCTAGGGAGTCTTTGATGGCTTGAAGGATGCCATGATGAGAGATCCGATACTGGCTCATTCGGATGTCATGAAACCCTTTAAGCTATAGATAGATGCATCAGACTTCGCCTTTGGAGGAGTTTTGTTATAGGAGGGACATCCTACATACGAGAGCCGTAAGCTTAGTGAAGTAGAGCGGAAGTACACAACTCAATCGAAGGAGATGCTAGCAGTGATACACCGTCTTTGCATGTGGAGGCATTACTTACTTGGGTCAAGGTTTGTAGTGAAAACAGATAACTCGGGAGTTAGCCATTTCTTCACAGAATCGAAGTTGACACCCAAACAGGGCTGATGGCAAGAATTCTTGGCAGAATTTGATTTTTCTCTTTTGAGCACAAGGCAGGGAGATTGAACCAAGTCGCGGATGCACTAAGTAGGAGGGCTGAGCTAGCGGCCTTGCAGATGGTAGCTCACTTGATTGTGAGTGCTGTTACCACGAGGATGCAGGAGTGCATCAAGGGGAACATAGCCAAAGATCTAGTTTCGTAGAACCTAATGAAGCTAACCGAAGAGGGGAAAGCACGATAGTTCTAGATGGAAGACGGATTGCTGATGACCCATGCTAGCCGGCTCTTTGTGCCACGATCCGATGATCTGAGGAATACACTATTGAGAGAGTGTCATGATACCATGTGGGCTGGACATACAGGATGGCGGCGCACTTTGGCCTTACTGAATCAAAGGTATTATTGGCCGCACATGCGTGATGATGTGGTTTATTATCCCCGAACTTATCTCACTTGCCAACAAGACGAGGTGGAGTGGAGGAAGATTGCAGGGCTGCTGGAGCCCCTACCAGTATCATGCAAGCCGTGGGAAAGTGTCTCACTGAACTCCATCACCAACTTGCCCAGAGGAAATGTAGGGTCTATACTCGTGGTTATAAATAGGTTTTCGAAGTATGGTACGTTTATACCTGCACCAAAGTACTGTTCGGTAGAGGAGACAACACAGTTGTTTTTCATGAATATTGTGAAATATTAGGGGTGTTCGCTAAGACATTGTTAATGATCGAGACTCAAGATTCACCAGCAACTTCTAGACATAACTTTTCAGAATTCTTGGTTAACAGCTTGAAATCTCTTCGAGTTACCATCCTTTGAATCCCCAAGGATCATTAGTTCAATTACCTTATCGAGCACCAACATTCACTACTGATTTAGACATACATTATCCTCTAATACTAAGCCTCGAACACAAGTAGTCGTGGATGACTTAAACCCTAATTGTCCATTGACAATCCAATCCCAACCACATTCTGTTGTGGTTGACTTTTTGATTCCATAGCCCTTTGGCTTTCCAATCTCATGCTTAAGCTTCCTGAAAACTTTGAAAGATCCACCTATTGGCTTACTTGCACAGTAGCACAAAATGTTTTTTCGGCCAAAATGACGTCTTTGCCCTTTGGCAAACATAGCTCCAATGCCCTTTGGCAATCATATCCCAATGCCCTCAGACAAGGGTAAACATACTGCCTTTTGGCAATTGGCGCACAAGCACTTAACCATGATTCCACAAGTTACACAATCTCAACCCATAGGGATTTGTTTGAGCTCCAATGAAGTACCCTAAGCTACATTCAAATTTCATTTTGAGTCCACACCCCAAATTTTCTTATCCATAGTCACTAACACAAAGCCGAACTCATGTGCCTTGGGGATCAATTGCACAAGCGCTTTCAACATTCTTTCCTTTCCTATAGATAAAAAAACTCACCCCTCTCTATGGAACATGAAAGTTTTGATTTGAGTGAAAGAAACCTTTGGAAAAACCCTTGAATAAACCATTTCCATATATACCTCAGAATGTCACGTGTGACTGTGATGAGGACATCGGAAAAATCTTCACTAATTGCTATCCACGTTCAACTACCAACCAACATAGGTGGCATCAATAGTCACCACAAAGGCACAAGGTACCCACAAAACAAACCATAATGCCTTACGCCCAAGGTATAGGGAAGTCTCAAGCATCCTAATTTCCTTATAATGGATGTTGAAGGCCAAATTATGCTAAACCAGAGAACATGTAACATTATTGAAGGGCACAACACATACCAAGAGTGGATTGGCCCTTCCCCAGTCAATGTCGCATCTTGAGTTTGAACTAAAGAGTTGAAGTCATGACTACCAATTTGTTCTCATCTCTCAATGAGGGGCCGACTTTGGGCCAAACCGTGGACGGTTTCAGACAGTATGCAAATTGTCCGAATTTTGGTGCCAAATTGTCGACGGTCTAGCCAAACCGTCGACAGTTTTGTTGCTGCTCCTCAACACTTGTGATTTTTCACTATGCATCCCATTAAGTATATGAGCCACATATCACAACAATCTCTACCATGGCGAGCATACACCCCCTTAAGAGAACCCGAAAACATAGCCCATTGCTCCACCTTGAACTTAGGACGTTAGGTTAGGGACCGTCTCCTTTCTAGTACTTGGAGATATGAAGTAAGTCCAAGCAATTCTTGAACTTTTCAATAGCAACCGACTTTGTCAAGATATCCGCTGCATTCTCAGATGTGTGAACTTTCTCAAGTATAAGTTCACCTGAAGAAATCAATTCCTGGATCCTGTGGAACCTTAAATCAATATGTTTGGTTCTAGCATGATATACTTGATTCTTCGCCAAGTAGATGACACTCTGGCTGTTGCAACGCACATAACTCCACGTTGTTGTATCCCCAGCTCCTTGACTAAACCAGTATGCCATAAGGCTTCCTTTGCAGTTTCAGAGACTACCATATATTCAGACTCGGTTGTAGAAAATGCCACCAGGGATTGTACCATGGACCTCCAACAGATGGGTCCTCCTACAAGGGTGAATACTTAACCCGTTTTAGAACTTCTATCATCCATATCCCTTGTATAATCAGCATCAACAAGCCCCACAACTGATGGATTTACTTTGTTGCTTTCCAAACATAATGCCATAATTAGAAGTACCCCGTAAGTATCTAAAAATCCATTTGATGGTTTTCCACTGCTGTCTACCTGGATTAGAGAGAAACTTACTCACTATACTTACTGCATGTGCCAAGTTTGGTCTTATACACACCATGACATTAAACTCCCCGCAACACTAGTGTAGGGGACCTTTGACATGTCCCGTGATTTCATCATCTGTCTTTGAGCATTCAACGGTAGACAATTTAAAGTCATTGCTAGAGGTGTACATATCGGTTTAGCATCAGGCATGCTGAACCTTTCCAACACCTTCTCCACATAACCGCCCTGAGATAACCACAACCTCCCTATAATTCTGTCTCAGCGAATCTCCACCCAAGTATCTTCTTAGCAGCGCCAAGATCCTTTACGTCAAACTCTTTATGCAATAGAATCTTCAACTGATTAAACCTTAGTTATGTCCTTCGCAACTATTAGCATGTCATCAACATACAACAATAAGAAAATAAGAGATCATCATCAAGGTCTTTCACATATAGGCAACAATCATACTCACACCTTCTGTAGTCTATCTGGATCATATAGGAATCAAACCGTTTATACCATTGCCTCGGAGATTGTTTCAGTCCATACAGAGACTTCTTTAGTTTGAAAACTAAATGCTCATGCCCGGGTTGACTGAATCCCTCTGGCTGTACTATATAGACCTGCTCCTCCAAGTCACCATGGAGAAATGCCATCTTCACATCCATTTGTTTTAAATGTAAGTCATAATGAGCTACTAATCCCAACACTACTCTGATGGAAGTGTGTCGGACCACAAGTGAGAAGATCTTATCATAATCTACTCCTTTCTTCTGTGAGTACCCCTTTGCCACTAACAATGCCTTGAATTTCTGTCTTTCCTTTTCTGAAATTGCTTCCTTCTTCCTATATACCCCATTTGCAGCCTATCGCCCTCTTCGCATGTGAAAGTTCCACCAAATCCCAAGTCTGATTCTTATGCAGCGACTCTATTTCCTCAATTATTGCACCTATCCACCTACTTTTCTCCTGGCCATTCACTGCCTCTTGAAAAGTAGTCGGATCTTTGCAATTTGTAATGAAAGCATAAGATACCAGATCATCAAATCCATACCTGGACGGTGGTCTGATAATGCATCTGAATCTCCGCATAGAAACACTGTCGATTTGTTGGTTTTTCGAGCTAGAACTCCTTGCAACTGAAGGACCACGATCATTATTGCCTTGAGTTTCTAACTCTACCTGTACAACATGCTCATCTCTGCTCCAGTTTTCTGGCTGTTTCTCTTCATCTGTTTGAGTACGCTTCACCGTAAGTTTCTCATCGAAAACTAAATCTCTTCTGATCACCACTTTATTTGCCATTGGATCCTAGAACTTGATCCCCTTCACACCTTTCTGATATCCCAAAAAGATGTAGCGTCTAGACTTTGCATCAAGTTTCGATCTCTTCTCATGAGACACGGCTGGACAACCGAATACTTTCAATCCGGAGTAGTCTACCGCATTTCCCGTCCATACGTCCTTTGCCACTTCCCCTCTAGTGATGCCCTTGGCGCTCGGTTTACTAAGAAACAAGCCATACTAACTATCTCGGTCCAAAAGTTCTTAGCTGGCCCTGCATTAAGCTTGAGACATCGAGCTCTCTCAGCTAGAGTTCGGTTCATCGTTTCAGCTACACTATTTTGCTAAGGTGTTCGGCGAACAGTGATATGTCTCTCCTAATTCCCTTTTGCTCACAAAACTCCATGAACCTAGAATCAACGTACTCGGTCCCATTGTCTGATATGAGGTATTTAATTCTCCTCCTCGTTTGGTTTTCCACTTTAGCTTTCAACAACTTAAACCTGGTAAACGTATCTGACTTGTGCCGCATGAAGTATACCTAGACCTTCTGTGAGTAGTTGTCAATAAAACTCATAAAATGCACATGTCCTCCCCGTGCTGCTACTCTCACCGGCCCCCAAACATCAGAATGTATGTAATCAAGAATACCTTTCGTCTTATGTATAGCTGTTTTGAATTGCACCCTGCTTTGCTTCCCAAGAATACAAAACTTGCAAAAGTTCAGTTTGCATGTTTTCATACCCTTTAAGAGTTTCCTTTTGTGAAATTCTTTCATACCATGCTCACCTATATGCCCTAGTCGCATATGCCACAAGACGGTTTCATCAAATTCAGAATCTACGGTTGCAGCCCAGCAATGAATAAATGTTTCCATCTAACTTTTGCCCTTTTATCACTGTTAGATTGCCCTTGCACACCTTCATAACTCCACTTTGGCCTTGAAATTGAATCCATTGCAGTCCAAAGTGCCTAATGAAATTAGACTCTTTCGTAGGTCCGGAGTGTGTCTTACATCACATAGAGTTCTTACAACACCATCAAACATTTTAGTTGGGACATTTCCTATTCCAATGATTTTACAAGAAACATCATTGCCCATAAGAACTGAACCTGAATTAACCAACCTGTAAGTGCTGAACCACTCCTTATTTGGAGTTATGTGGTAAGAACACGCTGAGTCTAGGATCCAAGAGTCCGCGAGGCGATCCGACCCCGACGAAACTGAAAGTATGTCATGATCACTACATTGTGAATTTCCTTAAGCTACATTTGCTGATTTTGAAGTGTCTTCTTGTTTTTCAGCATTCCTTTTCTTCCAATCCGGACACTTCGGTTTTATATGCCCTTTTTTACTGCACTTAAACACTGGATTTCCTTTTTCTTCTTGGACTGTGATCGTGATTTATTTTGATTCGATCCATTTCTGAATTTTCCTCTCCCATGTTCATGGTTACCCTTCACCACAAGCCATTCATCGTGTGAAATTTCGTCGTATACTTTCTTTCTTTGATGAAAACTTAGCAATGCGCTTGTCATCTCTTCCAAATTCAGGGTCTCTTTACCCCATGTAAGAGTCGTAACCAAGTTCTCATACGTGTGAGATGCTGGCAGGAAATTCAGTAGCATCAATGCCTTGTCATCTTCCTCGAATTTCACATCAACCCGCATTAAATCATTTATGATTTGATAAAATGCGTTGATGTGTTGGTTCAAATCCAAACCTTCCATAATTCATGCTTATTCAATTATTTTCAATGTCACCAACAAAATATTCAATATTTTCAAGCATGACAAAATATTCATTTTGATCTTAATATTCACGACACAATATTCATTTAAGCATGTTCCCTTTAAAAGAATGCATATATATACTCAAGATTTTAGCATGAATTTTACAATGAGCATTTCAATGTAAGAGAATTTCAAATTTTCATCATGTTTTTATCATTCAACAAAATTTCCATTTACTATAAAAAAAAAAAAAATCACAAAATAAATCAAAATTCACAAAATTTTCATTATATTTCAAAAAGTAGCAAAGGTTTGCACAAAATATCTTATAAACAAATATATCAAGCAATTTAAGGGAAGCATAAGTTAAAAAACAATTTTTAATCACTTATTTAAGATGAAACCTTAGGTTAAAAAAAAAAAATAGTTTGAAAATGACAAAAATTTGAAAAAGCCCAAATGGTTTCATTTTTCAAAGTAAACCATATTCAACTAAGTTCCAAATTTTAAGGTGTTAAATTAAATCTTTTTGAAGATTTTCATTCAAGAGGAAGGAGCTTCATCTTTGTCCTCAATAGACATAAGGCAAAGATTTTTTGTTTCTTTGTCTGAATTCAAATCGAAGTCACTATCTTTCGAAATGGTATTGAAAACCTTTTTCTTAAATCTCCTCTTTTCCTTCTTAAGATATGAGCATTCAGGTCGAAGATGCCCCGGCTTCTTGCACTTAGAGCAAGTGACTTTCTTTTGTTTGCTTGTTTCTTCATCCTTTTCATCCTTATTTATTTTAAGGAATCTTTTGAACTTTTTGGTGATGAGCTCAATTTCTTCATCACTATCTTTTTCTTCCTCCTTTTCTTTTATTTGAGGTGAGTGCTGATGTATTCTTTTTGTTTCTTGTGTTTGTCGTCCTCTTCATTTTCATTTCATGAGCAAGAAGAGACCTAACCAATTCCTCAAGTGGCAGTTCTTGTAGGTCTTTTGATCTACGATTGTGGTCTTCTTGGCCTCCCACTCTTTTGACGAGCACCTAAATATCCTTTGCACAAGTTTGAAATTTGTGTAATTCTTGTTAAGAGATTTCAAAGCATTAATGATACTAGCAAACCTTGTAAGTATATATCATTAATGTTCTTATTATGACGCATTTCAAACATTTCATATTCTGTGACAAACATATTTATCCTAGATAGTTTTATCTATGCTGAAATTGAATGAATTAAGGGAAGGTAGGACACATGGCAACTCCCTCCCTACAATAGGCTTGCATTAATTTAATTTTATAAAATGTGATTTACAAAATATTTTTATTATTCTGAATCTTTTTTAATGTAAAACGAAATGTACTAGAGCGCTTTGGAATATATTGTGCCGGGATCCATATGTGGTGTGTGGGGTCCAAGGTACACAATTGTTTTTTATTCGACTGTCAAACTTACTTGATGGCTTATGATTGAGTGTTCATTATTCTGCACAATCTTAACTGGATTTCTCATCCTTATAAGAATGGAGATTTGTCACTCTTAGATCATTTGCTAGAACAATTGCAGGATATGCTTGGGAATTGGCGCTTCAGAACCACTGCACCTGGGGATAATCTGTTTGTAGTAATTTCAGTTCAACATCCAGAGCTTGGTGACTATTTCAGATCTATCTTGTCACTCAAGAAGGTCTCCTCATCATTTGAAGCTGATCATGATCTCTTCTTCTGGTTGATGCCTCATAAAGTTGCTTTGTGGATATATTGGCAAGTAAGTGATATTTTGAGGAACTGTTGGAACAAGCTTTGCTGGTCTGGGTGATTAGTTGTATCTACAACTCTGATTATTGTTTTTTAACCTTGAGATGCAATGATACAAAATAGTTTGCTAAGCTATATTTTTCAGGGTAGCACAATTTCTCTCTGATTGTTCAACGGTGGGAATTATTTGAATTTTTTTATAGGATCTAAAACTTTAATTAGCTGGAAGGTGAATGGATACCAGGGCCATTAGGAGTTTAGGATCTTATATTGCTCGAGGCACTGGGCACTGCCCAAGGTATTACACAGTGCATGCTAATTGTAAAAACATGAAATTAGAATACAGACATGTGCATGCACGCCCACACACTCACCCATTAGACATTTTTATTCAAGTCATTGAGATAAACATTTGGGCATGTATAATTCAATTTCTATTATCTTGGATGGTTAAAGTGTTGTTTTGATGACACAGTGGCCACTATTTTCATCCCTATGTAAAGTACGCGACACTGTGTTGTCAACACATTGTGCATAATAAATGATGTTTCCCGTATAAAGGATCTCTGCAAGCATGTTAGGTGTTATCAACTAGTAGTAGTGCTTGTCATCCCTTCTTCAAGTGTCCTAATTGTAGATGAAATAATTGTCTCTTGCCGATCCCAGAGCCATTTTAGTTGATCTTTACTTCATTAACTTCACAATTTTAATAGACATATCGGCCCTGGGGGAAGTTATTTCGAAGAGCTAAAAAATTGAGCCCCTTGATTCTATATTTGGGAAATGGCTGATCATCGTTTGTTTTATTACAATGACCAGCAGGTCTGGTTTGAAGGAACTCAGAAGCCATTGATTCTCTGTAAATAAATTAACTTCTAATCAACATTCCCTCTCATCCAGACTGGATTGCATTTAATAAAAAATCTTCTTCCTACTTTTGGGACATGGGTTGGCCCTCGATGCAATATTTATTGAAGAACAACTGCATTCTAGTTAGTGAATATATTTTGTTTCATGTAACTGCACTATGTAAACTTGAATTCCTTGATCAGGTACTTGAATGAGGTTTATGTTCCTATGACGAGATTTGCTTTAGCAAGATAATCATGAAAATAGATCTATGCAATGTTTGGGATGCATGAAAAGGTCGACTTAATTATTGCAATGCTTTGGTCAGGTGCTCAAATGAGTTTCAGGGATAATGCCGTGACATGAATTTCATATTTGGGAGAGGAAATTAGGTTATCCTAGGTTTTTCAATTTATAGAGTGGTGCAAAACTCAGATTGAAAAACGTTTGGAGATGAGTTCACCTGCTTCAATATTGAATAATTTATTTATTTATTTATTTATTTGTGTTGTTATTTCTAGGCCCTCAAGCTTTGGTGGAAAAATGTGCCACTCATCCAACACCCAAAGTATCTAAACTCTTCATACAGGGAGGAAGCTTTGATGCGCAATCGAAGGCTCGAATGCTGCCCAGCAATTGGATTGAACAAACATAAATATCTGCAAGTTGAAGGGAGTGATTCTGAATTTGTGGTCAGCAGGCAATCTGGGGATCGTTGGTTCGCTTGGAGAGATGCTAAATGGCCCTGGTCTTGAATGGTAACAGTCAGTCTTTGTGTTGCCACTCATTTTAGAACGGGTTGTAGCCTATATATGATTTTTTTTTCATTTATTTATTTATTTTTGATGTCCAAATAGTCGAGTATATGTGGGTTTAGTAATCAGAAAGTACTTTGATTGATTAATTCTCTTTATTTTTCTTGATTTTTTTTGTCATATTGTATTTGGGAGCATAGATTTCGGACATGGATTTGGATTTGGATTTGGATTTGGATTTAGATTTGATGGATCTGGATGAAACTCAAAACAATTTTATTCTCTATTGAATGTATACAAATTCAAATTCAAGTTCCAAATTCCAAACTTCCAAACATGCACTAAGAGTGCTCATTGAATAGGTCTGCCACTTCACCTGCTCCCCTTTTACCCAAAGACATGCAATAAGATTATTTTTTTTTCACGACTAAACAAATCTTGAGCCCCCCAATCTTCTGCTCGTATACATCATAATTAGTTTTATTTTTGTTTTCTCATTTTACAACAACATTGTTTATGTTTTTGCAAATAAAAATATTTTCTTTTGTTATGCTGAATCTGCCAGCTTAGTGTTAACTAATATATTTTCTTTATCATGTGGAAAGAACTGTTGATTACGAGCTCTAGATTGGCACCAAAATTTATGCTCGTAAAGGAAGCAAGTGCCCTCTCCAGTCGTTACTGGGAGTAATGTAGTATGCATCTGGGATATGCAGTGGGTTTTACTTGTGAATTGATAGGGTCCTATCAGCGTACCCGAATGAAAAACCAAGCATCCAATTTTCATGTGGATGCTCCACTTGAACAGTCGTATAGAATTAAGAGGATATTATATCATTTTGATACGAGGAGACATGCTAGCTCATTTTTACTCGGGCCTCGTGTGCCCACAGGATTCTCTGCTTCGTTAGTTGCCAAAATTTGTTCGTTAGTTTGAATTTGAATTTATATTAAATTTAGACGAGATTTTATATGAAATTTGTATTACAATTTGTCCAAATCCATCCAAATCTAAATTCAAAGTCTAAAACATATCCTAAAAATGAATTTTGATTTATTATGTTAATTCCAAAATATGTCATTGGTGACTTGGATTGCAATATTCATAAATGTGCACGATATGGTGATATCACAATCATTTATAAAAGGATGCCTGATTTATACCATTAGATTTTGAAAGAATAGGCTACTTTAAATGAGACAGAATTGGAAATAACAAAGATCCTCAATTTTAATGACTCTGTACAGCACCATGACAGTTTTTTTTTTGGTTATGAAGTAAAGGATTAAGATGAAAATAAATAAGAGAGAGGATTTACTTTGAAAATTATAACATTAATTCTTGAAATGTCTGTTGTTAAAAATAGATTAGTTATGATAGACTAGTTGTAATTATATATATATAAAAAATTATGTTAACACTATTAGGCAAGGATATCATAAAGCAAATAATAATGTGAAACATTTTATGAATGTATAACAAGGACTAGATAAAAAAATTATTTTAAAATTTTATCATGTAAATATTTACTTTCTTTTATGAAGGGTTTGTTTCATAAAACTTGACCACATGACACTTAACCCCCTCCGCATTTCATTCCATGCTGGCCTATGCTCTGCTACTCATTTCCCATTGTCATATTCTCTAACAATCCTCGTTTCAGCTAAACTTGGGTCATTTTATGGTTTACACAATGAGAGCTAATGATATGTTCATTACTAATTTAAATGATCATATTTCATACACAATGCTTAAACAATATATACTCATCTTCCTTTTCACATTGCAACCCTTTTTCCATCTCTTACCAGATGTAGTGGTGCATAAACATTTGTTTAAAGTTATGGTTCTACTACTAGTAATAGAGTTGGTGAAACTAAATTGGCTGCACATTTAGATTGTAATTTTAGTGTTGATGAAGAGTATTGTCTTGTGTGTTGCTGTCTAAAAATCTCTATAGTTAGATTTCCAAATTCTAATGAAAATTGTGGCTGTTCTAGCTCATTTGTTTTTATTTCAACTTCCCCCCCTTCATTGCTATGTCTTTTCTTCTAAGATAGGATAAGAAAATTTTGATATAGTGAAATAACTAGATGAATAGAGAGGCATGGCCTATGTGGATGCAAAAGGGCTCTTTTTTGTGGTGGTTGATAAAAAATGAAGCACCTTTTAAGGAATGATGTAGATTTAGATGGGTAGATGGTGGGTTAGTTATGAACAAACTCATTATGTCAACTTCCATCAAAAGTGCAAGGACCTAAGGATCTAAGAATCATAGAAATTGTAGAAGAAGATAGAAAAAGGGGAAGTGAAAAGACTTAGATTAGAAAAGGTAGAAAAGAGATAGAGAGGGAAGAGATTAAGGGAGAAGAAAGTGAAAGAGAAAGAGATAAAGAGATAAGAGGGATAAAATGCACTAGGCCCTGTTTAGCATTGGGCTATTGTATGATGTTTGTTGATTTAAATTGGAGATCCTCTTACAGTAACCATTACATATATTTATACTCTTCTTGGGTAAAACCTATATTAATCTTACAATTTCACGCATAAATTCAAAATGATAAATTTTAATAATGGAGAACATTTATAAAGCATTTAAAACTTAATTATAAATTAGACTATTTCATAAAATTAAAGGTTCAATTTATTATAATTGACATGTTTGCCCATTGCTTATTTGTCTTGTCCCTTGATAATGGGCGAACTTTGTTTGATGACTTAAGCAACCATTGTCGCCTGATGAGTGCGTAGTCTCTATCATTTGGGTGGTTACTTATAACTTCTATGTTGCTTGGGTGATAAGCGCCATCCCTTAGGCAATTTGTGCGTTGTTTGCAGTGTTTGACTTAAGCTTCTTCTAGGAGATTCTCCACTTAGTCACTTAGGTGACTAGGTGACATATGATTCACCTTGCCTAGGCGATTTCTTTTTTAAGACTACTATCTTCCTAAATGATCATCATCACATTTTGAGAAGGTGCACAAAGATGACATAATCAACGTCCACCATGACTGCTCCATTTAGTTACTTATAACACTTATAAATGAGCAATCATAAATCACAACCTTAGTTTTAGTCGATCACAAAGCGTTATACCCTTCCTTTAGAGGATACTCCATACTTCAAATATTCTTGGTTCTTTCCCTGTGCCGTCCATGGCAAGGTAAAAAACCATGCAATTGCAGGGTACTAATCATGTTAGTAGCCTAAAAAGGTGATATTTGTGACTCACATTGATGACCTTTTGCTTAGTTGCTATAATAGTTAGTCAATTTTCTCAAGGTAATCTTTTTCAAAGGATTAATTACTTGACCATTATTGCTTAGTTTCCTAAATGGTTTAGTGATCTTCCATAATTGTTTGCTATCTAGTATAATCTCACAATGGATTTTTCAAAATACGAAGGTTGATTTCTTAGTATTATCCGTTTTGCCATGCTTGATTGAAATCACCTTATTTCTTCTACTTTCATTCATGATCGACATTGGTTGTGAAATCTATGGAAGCATTCTTTACTTCCCTCCACCAAGTGAAGAGGTTGTCTATTTGCCATCAATTGATTTTCCAAAGGTGGCGTTGTCGAAGGCAATTTGAAAATTATCCTTATCACTCTCCAATGAGATTTTTATTCTATATAAAGAAGAAAAATAGAATATCTTCTCACCATTGCTCTAGGGTTGAAGTGATCTCCACCAAATTTCCTTTGATTGGAAAATGGGTTGCCAAACTGAAAGCATTCGTCCAAGAGGCTCCTGAGCATAGTGTATGTCATGAAATTCACCAAAGAAGAGAGTATCTTGCTGAATATAAATATCTAAGATGTAGCTTAGAATACCTCGGAGACTAGTACCATCAGTCAACAATAAAAAAATATAGGGATGTTCAGGAGTTGGCAAGGCTAGAGGCTGAGGTTAATGTCACTCACACCAAGATTCTGAATTCATTTGTGCTCATTATCCAATACTATGAGGCAACAAAGGAGAAAAATATGAAGCTTTAGAGGTCTAGAATCACATCGATGATTTGCACCACAATAGTTATGGGGTGAAGATGACATTGGTCGATCATTAGGACTTTGCTCAATGGCTAAAAGATTCATCCACCCTCACCAAATTTTTGGTAGAATAAAATCAGGAATCTTTTTATATTTTCTTTTTTTTTTTTTGGTTAAATTTTGAGTAGTGGACAAATTGAAATAAATCTAAATAAAACCTAGTCTTCTTTTAGTAACCTTATCTAGCTAACTAATTCCATTGACTTTGCTAAATGTTAATTGCCTCAAATCATTGTCCATTCTAGCTTAGGCAATGCTAGTCGAGTGCTCCCCTTTGTCAACTTTGTGTGCATGTGTGTGTGTGTGTGTGAATAAATTGCCTTACCTCAAAGTAATTTACCTCATGATAGGTGAGGTTATCTTAGGCGATGCTCATGGTATTCTTCACTTAGCGGTCATCATGTAAGACTTTAAGTGAATGCTGAGATTGGGTAATTATGACTATTTTCAAAGAGCATTTCCCGATTAAATTGCACTTAACATTTGCTAATGAGTACACTTTTTTTTTTCTTTCTACATTTCATCTATCAAGACTGTATTACCTTTCCTAGGCCGAATAATAGTTGGTCAAATTATTTGTAAGCAATACTTCTAGAATATTAAATCCTAAACAAGTTTTGACTGACTAAGAGTGGAAGATGGAAGAAGATCACCTGATATCGAATTTAGGTTAGGCCAAGGGATGGTCCTCGCTTGGCTCAAAGTTTTTGTCTAAGCTTATCTTCATTCATAAGATGATCTTGGCCAAAGTCATCATAAGTGATGTTTCGTCCATGTGGGAATTGTGGGGTGAATGTCCTCTTTCAAAAGAATGTGCTGCCTAAATCCATCATTAGAATTACAGGTGATGGTTTGGTCATGTTTATAAGAAAATTGTGTGTGAATGACAAAGAGGATTTCATGGGCATTTTTTTTTTGGTGAATGTTGAATTGTCAAACATATCTCTTTACATGCTCTATCCAAGATCTTATCATAGTTTGTAGATCACCCATGATTGTTTTCAGTGTAGTTGTCACCTTGTGAGAAGTGTGAGTGACCGTTTGAATACTTTCTATGGCCAATTGTTCTTGTACCATCAATAAGTTATCATTGGTAACTTCAATTGGATTTAGTGACATAATGGATTTACCTTGCATCTCTAGTAACTGATGACATAAAGGGTCTCATGTGGGCATGCAAAAAAGATATTTGATTAAATCAAACAACTTTTAAGGGATGGTGTGGACTTAGATGGGTAGATGGTGGATTGGTTTTAAATGAACTCGCTATGTCAACTTCTATCTAAAGTGCAAGGATAGAGATAGTAAGAATGGTAAAAGTTGTAGAAGGGAGAAAAGAGGGAGGTGAAAAGACTTAGATTAGAATAGGTAGGGAGAGATAGAGAGGGAAGAGACTAATGAGGGAAGAAAGTGAAAGAGATAAAAAGATAAGAAAGACAAAAGGAACTAGGGCATATTTTGTTTTGGACCATCGTACGATTTTTGTTGAATTGAGTTGGAGATCCCCTTACTATAACCATACACATATTTATACCTTTATTGGGCAAAACCTATATTAATATGTGATTTTTGGTGTATTCCCGAGAGAAGGGGGGGGGGTGAATTGGATATTTTAAAATTCTAGGTCACTTTTGCCTTAATTTTTAAAACCATAACCAGTCTAACTCAAGTTTAGGGTTTTCTAATTAATCTCAAATCCCACAACTATTTAAGTATGCCAATATTCAACACATATATAGTAATCACAAAAAATTAAATATAAACATACAAGTGCGAAAAAAATAAAGAGTGTAGAGAAAGAGAATGCAAATACACTATTTTTATGAGGTTCAGCTATCCCCACCTACATTCTTGCCTCAAGCCAACCTACTTGAGGATTTCATTAAACCACTCCTTAACAAGGCGAAGCCACCTTCTTACAAACTCCTTCACTCGGGTGGAGCCCCCTATTACACACTCCTTCAGTAGGGTGGAGCCCCCCTCTCCAAACGATACCCCATGCCTAGCTTGCCTTACACCTAGTTTCTATTGCAATTGCATGTCTTAGTTTATCCTTACCATATGTGCGTGCTGAAATATCAACCTATTCAAGTATTAAATGCACAAATGAGATATTTGTGATTTGTCATTATCAAAACGGGATCGGACTAAAAAAGTCAACAATCTCTCCCTTTTTGATGATGACAAATATAAGAGCAAAATGGGTTCAACTTGAGAAGACTCCCTATTACAACATGCATAAATTCAAAATATAAGAGCAAAATGGGTTCAAGTATGTTAAAAAAGAAGACATTAAAATTTTCAAGTTGAGAAATTTTGAATTTCAGCTTAATATGCATAAGTTTTGGCAATATAGCTCAGATACCAGTTCAGATACCAATAGTGAACAACAAAAGGCCAGGAGAATGTAGGTTATATGATCAGATATTTCTCCCCCTATTTTACTCAGTTATCCCCCTTTTATCATCAACAAAAGGACTAAACTAAGCATAAAAATATTTTAGCATAAAAGAATTTCTTACCTTGAGAAGCTTCCTTTGAAAAATTTGGTGATTTTTTACACAAAAACAACTCTGATAAAGCATAAGACTTGTGAAGATATTTGGAGTTTAAAAATAAGTCTTATGGAATCATAAATTTAAGCAACTAGCTAGCATGTATTTCTAAATTTGATCATTAAATCCAAGATGCAATAAATTAGTCAGCTAAGCATGCATAAACAAGTTCTGCATCTGCCATGCAGATGATGTTCCATTCAAACATGCAATCCAGTATATCCAATCAATTCAGTACAGCAGAAAACAGTTCATGCTATAAGCATTAAACAAGATAAGATTGTGAGAGAATTTAATTTTCAGAGCCATAAAGGTTACAAGGTAAGTTGCTCCCCCTTAGTTATACACCCAACTCATTACCATGCGCTAAGCCTAATTTATCAAATGATTGCTCAAGTAATTTTAGGCAACTTCCCTAGTGTGCAATAAGCCTAATTCATATTTGATTTGGATAAATTTATCCTCCTGAAGTGGTTTTTTGAATATATCGGCCCATTTTTTATCAGTGCACAAAAATTCAAGTGCCACGTCCCGAATAAAATGGTGTCTAATCTCAATATACTTAGTTCGTGAATATGAAATGGGGTTCTTAGATATATTTATTGCACTAGTTTTACCACATTTATATGGGAACAATGCCATGGTGTATTTTGTAGTCCATAAGTTGTTTCATATAAAGCATTTAAGCGCAACAACTTCTAACCGCAATATATTCAGCCTTGGTTGCAGACAGTGCAATTGAGTTCTGTTTCTTGGAAAACCAAGAAACTAGAGATTGTCCTAAAAAATGACATGTACCACTCGTGCTCTTCTGATCAACTTTGCTAGTGGTAAAATTTGCATCAGAATAGCTGACAATCTTAAATGAGGTATACTTAGGGTACCATAAGTCTAAATCAATGGTCCCGATGAGGTATACAAATATCCTCTTAACTTCTAGTAGGTGTGACTCTTTTGGTGTTGCTTAGAAACTCGCACACATACATATACTAGACATGAGATCTGGTATGCTAGTAGTTAGGTATAATAGGCTACCAATCATGCCTTGGTAGAGCTTAACATCCACTGGTATACCTTACTTATCTTTGTCTAATTTAGTGGAAGTACTCATAGGTGTTCCTAAAATTTTGCCATCTTCCATATTGAATTTCTTGAGTAGGTCTTTTACATACTTTGATTGGCAGACAAAGTGTTTAGCTTGTTTTATTTGAAGTCCTAGAAAGAAAGTAAGCTCACCTATCATGCTCATTTGTTGCTTCAAAGATGATATCATCTACGTAAATTTGCATTAGGAGCATATTTTCATTCTCAGATTTTATGAAGAGAGTTGTGTCAATGATTCCTCTAGTGAACCCATTATCTAGGAGAAAACCATTTAGCCTTCATACCAAGCTCTAGGAGGTTGCTTTAGTCCATATAAGGCTTTTAAAAGTTTAAAAACATGATTTGGTCGAATCCTGGAGGTTGCTCAACATATACCTCCTTATTTATGTAGCCATTCAAGAATGTACTTTTAAGATCCATTTGATATAACTTGAAGTCCCTAAAGATGCATAGGCTAATAGCATACGGATGACTTCCATTTTAGCCATAGGATCATATGTTTCTTCAAAGTCTATTCCTTCCTCCTGGTTATATCCTTGGGCTACTAATTTGGCTTTGTTTCTAATTACAATTCCATTTTCATCTTTCTTATTCCTATAGACCCATTTGGTTCCAATGATAGTATGATCATCTGGTTTGGAACCAAGGTCCAAACTTTGTTTCTCTCAAACTGGTTTAATTTTTCCTACATGGACATCACCCACGATTCATCCTCTATGGCCTCATTCACATTCTTAGGCTCTTCCTGAGATAATACTGCCATGTGGCTACGCATATTTCTAAGTGATGATCGAGTGGCTACTCCACGTGAGGGTTCACCTATGATTTGGTCCTCAGGATGATTTTTCACAAATTTCCATTACTTAGGCAGCTCATAAACTCACTATCTATCTGATTATCCTTAGTAGATGTTTCTTTAATTTCAGTGCTCTTTTTAGCATTATTTTCAACGGAAAATTTTTATAACCCCTTCCTTATCTCTAGATCATCCTCATCTGTCATTTTAGAGAAGGGATTGGATTCATCAAATACTACATGGATGGATTCTACAACCATTAAAGTTCTTTTGTTAAAGACCTTGTAGGCTTTACTATCTACGACATAACCTAGAAAGATTCCCTCATCATATTTTGCATCAAACTTTCCTAGGTTATCTTTATCTCTCAGAACAAAGCACTTATAGCCAAAGATGTGAAAGTAGGGAATGTTTGGCCTATGACCATTCCACAATTCATAAGGGGTTTTATTGAGAGTGGGCCTTTTCATGACATAGCAGGCAGTGCTTACTGCTTTAGCCTAGAAATATTTGAAAGGTTGTGAACATTAATAATAGTTCTACCTATTTCCTGTAAGGATCTATTCTTTCTCTCAACCACACCATTTTGTTGTGGAGTCCTAGGAGTTGAAATGTTATTGGATATGCCATATGAATCACAACAGTTTTTCCATATCCTTATTTTTAAACTCTCTACCTCTATCATTCCAAATATGTGTGATTGTATACCCTTTTTCATTTTGAAATTTTCAACATAATTTAGTAAATCTCTCATATGCTTCATCCTTAGATGTTAAAAATAAAACCCACGTGAATCTAAAGTAATCATCAACAATAACAAATGCATATGATTTACCTCCTAGACTTTGAACTTGACTTGTGCCAAATAAATCTAAGTGAAGCATCTTAAGTGGCCTGGTGGTGGAGATAACTTTCTTATTTTTAAAGTTAGACTTAGTTTGTTTACCTAGTTGACATGCATCACATATCTTTTACATATTGTGTCTTAGGTACCTTTAACTAGTTCTCCTTTTACCAATTTTGACCATAAATCCATGCTGCCATGTCCTAATCTCCTATGCCAAAGCCAACTAGTCTCATTAATTACAAAAAAAATATTTTACTTATTGAGAGGTTAAGTTGTCAAAACTAGTAGTATAAACATTTTCATTACGTTCAACAGTAAACAATATTTTATGCTCAGATAGATTTTCGACAATGCATTTAAACCCTATACTCTTTATCACATAACTGACTGATGCTTAACAAGTTATGCTTTAAACCATCCAAAAGCAAAACATTATCAATAACGAGAGAGGGTTCCTTACCGGTTACCAACTCCAATGATTTTTCCTTTGGCATTATCTCCAAAGGTGACGAAACCTCCATCCTTTAGTGAGATGGATGCGAACTTAGCTTTATCTTTCATCATGTGCCTTGAGCATCCGCTGTCCATATACCATTTTTCCTTAGTGGAGGACCTCCCCAAGCATACCTGCAAGAGATACTCAAGTGACTACTTTTGGTACCCAAAATTTCTTGGGTCCTCTGGGGTTAATACCTGATTCTCCCTTAATTTTCCAAACCATCTTAGTTTTAGTGTCCTTATTTTTGAAAGGACAATCAAATTTAATATGGTCTTTGTTCTTACATTCAAAACATGTGGTATGCCTATAGGAATCTTTAAAAAGAATATAAGATTTTGTTTCCCTCACAAAATAGCCCATGTAAAGATTTTTCTGTTTCCCATTCTCCTTTTTCCATTAAAACCGAGTCCTTCCTTGTCTAAAGATTTTCTTTTAGCACCAAGGAGTTTTTCAAAATTATTTTGGCCTTCAGCAAACTTGTAAATAATTTTGGAGTCATCTTCTAGTTTTCTTTCCAAACTTTCAATTTTCTACTCCTTTTCTTTGATCAAGGTAGAATGAGACTCCTTTTGATTTTCTAGGAACTTTGACAATTCTTTATATTTATTTCTCAAATTAGTATTTTTCTTAGTTATTTTCTCAGGCAGTTGAATAACATTAAGATATTCCTGTTGCAATTCATTATAAGTAGGCATGCTGTTATCGTCATGCCTCGAACTCGGTAATGGGATCTAAAGGTGAATTAGTAACCTAACCTGTTCTTGTATCATACAAACAATCATGATACTCCACAATGAATGAGGGTCCATCCCTGCGAGGTTCCCAGGCACCCTATACACATCCATGTACAAACAGAATATACACAGTAGAAAAAGATCATTCTATACATATTTTGTTCCATACCAGAGTCTATACAAAAAGAAATCCAGGTCCATACTACAAAACACAACCCGGGTATTAACCAAAACCACAAAAGACCACTCGATACAATCCTAGTACTTACCCAAATACCTCTCATAGTACACTGACCACTACGCTCCCAACTCAAAGGACCCTAGTTCCAGTTACTCGAAGGACCTAAAAAATATGTACGTACAGTAGGGGTGAGGCACCTCTCAGTAAGGACAGATATAGGTTATATCGGTGTGTGGCATTTGAGTGTTATCATGATACACAAAACATACATAGTTAAATGCAATTCAAGTATTTTCACAAATCAATTCCAGTACAGTGCATACACGCACAGACACATGATTAAGTAACCCGGTGTCGTCACACCCTTCGGCCTGAAGCCAGCCTGTGATACCCGGCGTTAGCCCGTAACCGGCCTGCTATACACGGCGTCCCCGAAACATGACGAACCCTAGGCTCCCATGGCATCGTACCAGTACAAACTGGTGGATCCACACCCTTCGGTAATCAGCCGTTAAAGCTTACGCCCTCGAATATAGAGTCGGACACTTTTGCCAAACATGGCCTAGCGATTTCATACACCCTCGAATTTAGAGCCGGACACTCTTGCCAAACATGGCCTAGTGATTTCATACGCCCACGGATATAGAGCCGGACACTCTTTTTGTACCTGGAACAACTCGGAACACAGTTCCTATTTCATTGTATTTCAACAAAACACAATCATGCATGCACATATAACCAAACAAACCACACTCATTTGGTAATATAAAATCATGGTTTTCCAAACACATACAGTTTAAACAAGTCAAGGTACGACCATCCCTATAACACAATATATATCACAATATATTTACGGTTTTCCAAAAAAACCAGGGATGCAGTCCGTCGCCCCCTTTTCCCCCAAAACTGTAATCATGAAAAACCCATAGTTTTACCCTTCAGATCCCCCCAAATGAGTAACCAAAACGCACATAGGACGGTGGACCATAATTCCACTGAGTTTGATTTAAAAAATAACTGACATAAACTGAATCCCTTTACCTTTTCTTGAATGAAAAATCCCAAACTCCAAGGCCCCTAAACTGCGATCTGAATTCCAAAATCTACAAAGCACAGTACAGAAGATACTCACAATCATATTCCCTACATAACTACTGGATCAGAATTGAAAACCGAGTCTTACCTTAATTCCAAGCCGAAACCCAAAAGTGCCTGAAACAAAGACCCGATCCGTAGAACTTGTAGAGAGCCCTTCTCTGATCCTCGTGGTAACGTCAGATCTACGATTTCTGCTACATACGGTGATGAAATCTAGAGAGATAGAGAGAGAGAGTTTGAGTTTTCTAGCTGAGAAGTAATGAAAATATCTATTTATAGCCCTTTGACCCGACCACTCCTCGTCGATGAATGCGTCTTCGTTGACGAGACCATATAGACAGCTTGTCGTTTTGATTTTTCAAAACCCCTCATCTTCTCCTTGTTGACGAGCCTCTGAACTTCGTTGACGAGCAGTATAAGGCCTTTGTCAATGAAATCTAGCTTCGTCGACAAAGCCTACTCAAATTCCAATTTTACCTTTCTCTTAATTATTTAAATTCATATATTACGGTTTAGGTTCTTACAACCTCCCCTCCTTACAAAACTTTTGTCATCGAAATTTGCTATCTCTCATTCATAAACTTAAACATAAACACGCAACTTTAGAATGAAATTGACGACTACTACAACGCAGCCCCATCACAATATATACATACCCTCACTTATGGCGGAGGAGCACCATTGTTACAAACACAAATCGTCTCAGGAGTTCACAAATACACACACTCCTCAAAACCAACTACCTATTGCAATACAAAGTAGGGTAATGTACATAAATCAGAACAACTGTGGATACTTCAGGCATATTTCTGCTTCCAATTCCTAAGAAGCTTCCTAAACCTCGTGATTCCGCCACAATACCTTCACCAAAGATATGTCCTTGGTATGTACCTTTTGAACTTTATGGTCCAGAATCTGAACAGGTATCTCCTCATACGCTAAAGTATCCCCAATCTCCACATCCTCGTAGCTAATAACATGTGAAGGATCCAACACGTACCTCCTCAACATGGATACGTGAAACACATCGTGGACCCTCGAGAGTGCTGGGGGTAGTGCAATCTTGTAGGCTACCAGACCCACTCGCTCAAGAACCTCGAATGGTCTGATGTACCTCGGGCTCAGCTTGCTCTTCTTCCCAAATCTCATCACCCGTTTCATCGGAGCGATCCTAAAAAATACCTTACCCCCCCCACCTCGAACTCCAACTCACGGCGGCGAACATCTGCGTAGTTCTTCTGCTGACTCTGAGCTAATTTAATCCTTTCTTGGATCAAACCTACCTTCTCAGATGCCTACTACACAAGTTTAGGTCCTAACACCTGATGTTCACCAATCTCACTCCAATACACAGGAAATCGACACCTCCGACCATACAGAGCCTCAAACGGTGCCATCCCAATACTATCCTGGAAGCTGTTGTTATAAGCGAACTTTACTAGTGGCATAAACTGTATCTAGCTACCAATGAAATCTAACAAACAAGCCCGCAACATATCCTCCAAGATCTGTATCGTCCTCTCCGACTATCCTTTAGTCTAGGGGTGGAATGCTGTACTAAAATTAAGCTTCGTCCCTAATGCTTCCTGTAAGCTCATCCATAATCGAGAAGTAAACCTTGGGTCTCAATCTGATACAATTGACACTGGTACCCCGTGCATTCTAACTATCTCATGCACATACATGTTTTCTAGCCTACTCAAAGGGTAGCTAAACTTCATCGGTAAGAAGTGAACATATTTCGTTAACTTGTCCATGATCACTCAAATAGCATTATGCCCGTGAAGTGCTAGCCAGTCACAAAGTCCATGAAAATATGCTCCCATTTCCACACCGGAATAACTAAGGGCTATAACGGCCCTGCTGGCTTCTGATGTTCAACTTTCACCTGCTGACATGTTAGACACTGCTCCACAAACTG
Source organism: Malania oleifera (assembly GCF_029873635.1). Lineage (NCBI taxonomy): Eukaryota > Viridiplantae > Streptophyta > Magnoliopsida > Santalales > Ximeniaceae > Malania > Malania oleifera. The sequence goes on along the minus strand of NC_080428.1, from coordinate 28,841,477 downwards.
AGCAATCTACCTCTTCACACCACTCCACCAGAAGGTCTCGCGCAAGTCTCGATACATCTTTGTACTACTTGAATGTACCGTATACAAAGAGCGATGCGCTTCCTCCAAAATCGTCCTTCTGATCTCATCGTCATTTGGAACACATAGCTTGGTCCCAAACCTCAACACACCTCCCTTAGAGATGTTGAACTCTGAAGCCAATCCCTGCTGTACCTTTTCTACAACCTCTGTCAACTATGTATCACTAGCCTGCGCGACTTTTTTACGCTCAAACAAAGTTGGTTGGACCACCAAACTAGCAAGGAAAGCCCGATGATCACCACGCACTAACTCTATACCTGAGCTCTCCAGATCTTGTCTGATGATGTTGAGCTACAACTGCAAATACTGCCATGTGATCCGACTTCTGACTCAACGCATCGGCTACCACATTAGCTTTTCCTAGGTGATGACTAATGGTGCAGTCGTAGTCCTTAATCAACTCAACCCACCGTCTCTGCCTCATATTCAACTCCTTCTGCGTGAAAAAGTACCTGAGGCTTTTGTGATTAGTGAAAATCTCGCATTGCACACCATACAAATAGTGTTGCCAGATCTTCAATGCATATACAACAACAACCAACTCTAGATTATGCGTAGGGTAATTCTTCTCATAATCCTTCAGTTGTTGAGAAGCATAAGCTATCACCTTACCATGCTACATAAGAACACAACCCAAACCTTTCAGAGACGTGTCGCTATAAATCACAAAATCGCCATCCCTAGAAGGAATGGTTAACACTGGAGTAATAACTAGCCGATGCTTCAACTCCTTAAAACACTGCTCGCAATCATTAGTCCAATCAAACTTTACCCCCTTTCTGGTTAATCGAGTTAGAGGCCTAGATAACTTAAAAAACCCTTCCACGAACCAACGATAATAATCCACCAGTCCCAGAAAACTCCGAACCTCCTGCACACTCTTCGGTCTCACTCAGTCAACCACAGCTTCTATCTTATTAGGATCAACTGATATACCATCACCAGTTACTACATGGCCTAAGAATACCACCTGATTCAACTAGAATTCACACTTCTTTAGTTTAACATACAATTTCTTCTCTCACAGAATCTATAATACTATCCTCAGATGGTTCTCATGCTCTTCCGTACTCCTAGAGTATACCAGAATATCATCAATAAACACCACCACAAACTGGTCTAGGTACTCATGGAAAACCCTGTTCATAAGATCCATGAACACTGTCGAAGCATTCGTCAACGCAAACGATATGACTAGAAACTCATAGTGGCCATATCTGGTACGGAAAGCGGTCTTCGCTACATCCTCAGATCTGACCCTCACCTGATGATATCCTGACCATAGGTCAATCTTCGAAAAGACCTGCATACCCTGGAGCTGGTTAAAGTGATCATCAATAGGAGGCAACGGGTAGTGATTCTTCACAGTTATCTTGTAAATCTCATGGTAATCAATGCACATACGCATCGACCCATCATTCTTCTTCACAAACAGTACTAGAGCTCCCCAGGGCGAAACACTAGGCCGAATGAAACCCCTGTTCAGTAATTCCTGTAATTGCTCCTTTAACTCCCGAAGTTCTACTAGAGCTATCCGGTACGGAGTTTTAAAGATCAGTGCTTGGTTTCGGTACGTAGTTTTAGAGATCAATGCCTAGTTCCTGTACGTAGTTTTAGAGATCGGTGCCTTACCAGGCAGCAACTCTATCACGAACTCCACTTCACGATCTGAAGGTAAACCGAGAAAATCTTCTAGAAACACTTATGGGAACTCACTGACTACCTGAATATCCTCAAGCCTCAACTCATCCCGCGGTGGTTCCCTCACACAAGCTAAGTACCCTTGATATTCGTTCAAGAGTAATCTTCTCACCTACAATGCCGATAGAATCTATGGTGTCGAATGCACACACGATCCCACAAACTCGTACTCCTGCTCACCAGGAGGTCTGAACACTACCACCTTCCTACGACAGTCGATCACAACATATCTAGAGAATAACCAATCCATTCCCAATATAACATCAAACCCTGACATGTCATATACTACAAGGTTTGCTGGTAGCAGCTTCCCCTAGATTATCACTGGGCAGTCCTCTAATATCCTCTTACAAAATGATATACCCCCAGATGGTGTGGCTACAGACAATTCCTCTTCCATGATTTGGGTCTGCACCCAACATAGTTTCAAAAAATTAATAGATATAAAGGAGTGGGTCGCACCTGAATCAAATAAAACCACAACTCTATTTAAAAGCAACATCATAGTACCTATCACCACATTCCCCGCATGCTCAGCATCCGTTGGAGTAAGCGAGTACACCTTTGTTGGTGCTATATTCGTTTGGTGGGTTCCCCCGGATACCTGATTACTCCCCCGATTCTAACTTGAAGAAGGCGTACCCCTCTTTGATGTGTGACAATCTCGAAAGATGTGACCTGACTGGCCACTGTTGTAGAAGTTACCACCAAATGGCTAACACTTACCGCTATGCCATCTACGACACCTGGTACAACGATCACGCACCTGGCTCATCTAAGAACCCTAATGCTCGGTATTCTGTCAGTAACTCGAGCCCCTGTTCCTCTTCTTCCACGACCCTTGACGAGATACAGACTGAAAATTAGAAGGTACTGGCCTCTTCTTCGACTCCTCATCCACCTTATCCTCTCGGATACCAGTCTCAATCAAGTGGCTTTATCCACCAAAACAGAAAACTCATGGATTTGAAGCATACCCACTAATCTACGGATGTCTTTCCTCAGGCCCTTTTCAAACCTCCAAGCATTCTTGTACTCATTCGAGATCAAACACAAAGCAAACCAGGATAGCTCTATATACTGAGCAACATACCCCTACATCGTCACACTCCCCTGAGTGAATGTAAAAAATTCATTCGCCTTAGTGTCACGTACAGAAGCTGGGAAGTATCTGTCAAAGAACACTGCCTTGAAACAGCTCCAAGACATCTCCACAGGACCAGCCCTCTACTTCTCCAGCAGACTCACGACAGTCCACCATCGCCTTGCCTCCCTAGATAATTGGAAGGTAGCATAAAGAACTCTCTGCTTGTCTGTGTAGTGTAGGACCTCCAAGATCCTCTAAATCTTCTCGACCCAGTCCTCTATTATCGTTGGGTCATGTCCCCCTGAGAACGTCAGAGGATGCATGCAAGTGAACCTCTCAAGGTGCATCCCACAGACATAGGAGAACATTCATGTCTCCTGACACTCCACTCGATCTCCCATAAGATCTGTCTCGTCAGTCCTTCAGGCATAGTAGGAGACTCATCACTCGCCGTCTCCTCAGAGCCACTTCTCAGGTCATTATCCTTGGGCTCCATTCTGAAAAACACAATAGAGTTCTATCAAGACTCCTACAACATGTACAATTTACACAATTATCTAACCCTAATCATGTTAACTATCACTTGTCAGGTCTAGGTCTGTCCTATCACACTAACATGAAAGTCATCAATGGTTTGTGTTAGCTTTACCGTGATCCCAAGAGGGGGGGGGGGGTGAATTGGTATTTTTAAAATTTGACCCCTAGGTATTTCTCCTCAGTATGTTCACAACCCTAAGGTCAATCTAGTGCGAGTAATATAAATATATCAGAAATTAAATGAAGCAATTTAATTAACAACACATGCACCAGAAAAACAATAAAGTAAAAATGACACATAGAAATGTTATCGAGGTTTGGCAAATTGCCTACGTCCCCGCCTTGGCTAACAAGCACAAGGATTACCACTATCATTTGCTCACTTAACCGAGTGGAGCGGCACCTATACAAACCAGGTCAATTAGCACAGGGCTGACCTCACCCTTTACAACAATCCTTATTGGGCTGGATTACCGCCCCCTTAGGCCACGCCTGGAAACACTCAGATATTACAAGCAAATGGTACAATGAAATAGTGCTTTCACGTAAAGCGAATTTGTACCCAAGTAGTGCGCTCAATCACCAACACATCAATGGTGTGAATATAGTGTAAGCTCAGTGATGTATGTTTTGCTCAATCAATGCTCAACACAAAATAATTAGTATGATGCTCAAGAATATTTTAACACAAGCAACAACTTGGAATTCTAAATAGGATATCTCAATAGCACATCAATATTCCAAGTAAACTAAGCAGATAATCAAACTAGTTTCAAATAGATTTTCCTCAATGAAAGATGCACAATACTAGTTTGAAGAAATACTTGTTAGTTTGAAAAATCTTTGCACATTGAAAATCAAGCTATCAAAAACTTGCAATGAAATGCAAATATCCTAAGCTTCCTTGGTTTAATCCCACGCTGGATTTATAATGAAGAAATCCGTGGGTTAAACCTAAGCTAAAACTCCTCAAGAGAAATATATAAAACTACCATACAAATGGGAGATTTTAGCACAGTATAACAATCACAATCACACACGAAGAACTCTCACAATCTCAGATCTTATCAAAGGAGGTAAGTTTGAGAGTATTTGGGCAAAAAGAGGATTTTCAAGATAGAGAGAATTTCTTTGCTAATCATTTTGCTAATCTGTGGCTAATTTTACAAATGAAGGTATATTTATAGCCAGGTGAAAATTATAACTGTTCGGGATATGATGGGTATTATTAAGAAAGTCTGAAACAATTAAAACCTAATTAGCCCATCTTAACCCTATTTTACCGCGGTTAATTTAATTTTAACCGGCTGGAGTTTGGGTGGCTGAACAAATGTTCGGTCGCTTGAGAAGACACAGCAATAAAAGGTCTTCTACATGATTCGGTCACCCGTGTCTTAGTTTGGCAGCCCGAATCAATGTCAGTAGCAAAGCTATGTGACTTCGGGTGCCCAGTACATGGTTCAAGTGCCCGAACTCTTGTGTTCGGTCACCCGGGTCTATTTTTGAACTGAAACGCTTGGTCGCCCCGAGTTGGTAAGTTGTCCCTTTTGAGGCATTTGAGCGGTTGAGGAATATGTGCACACTTTCAGTTCGGTCGCCCGAATACAGGTCAACATGTTGACCTCCAATGTTTGGTCGCCCGAGGCAGTTTGAATTGCTAGGGTTCGGTCGCCTGACGCCTCTTAGTTTGCTTAGATATATTCAATTTAAGCATAATTATTTCACACTCATATTTTATGCAATGTGTGTGTGTGTGTGTGAGCTTAGGGTCTTACTATGGTCAAGTTGAGCTCACACTATATCTTGTGTGCATGATGTGCAGGTGATAAGAATACAAGCCATATCCTAGATTACTATTACAGACCTTATTACAAATATGACTAATATATTACAATGTAAATTACAAAGCTTCCCGGTCTTCTTGTTTCTTCAAGTGTCCTTCCTTGGAAGATTAACTTGAGCCTGCAAAAACACTTGACAAACATCGAATATCAAGATTTGTCATTATCAAAACTGGGTGCGACCTATAAGGTCAATAGTTTGCCGTGATTTTACTGAAATTGTCATTTCAGGAAAAACACAGAACACCGCCGACGAGTCCCAATTTAGCAACAAAACATCCCTTAACCAACTCTACCCACATCCAACTTCCTATGCTCTGGTAGGTACACATAGCTTTGCCTAACCAAGTCTGCAAGACCTAACAACCTGGTTAGCTCTGATACCAAGCTGTCACGCCCCGAACCCGGTAATGGGACCCAAGGGTGAATTAGTAACCTAACCTATTCCTGTATCATACAAACAATTATGATACTCCACAATGAATGAGGGTCCATCCCCGTGGGGTTCCCAGGCACCCTATACACATCCATGTACAAACAGAATATATGCAGCGGAAAAAGACCATTTTATACATATTTTGTTCCATACCAGAGTCTATACAAAAGGAAATCCAGATCCATACAACAAAACACAACCAGGGTGTCAACCAAAACCATAAAAGACCTCCCGATACAGTCCTAGTACTTACCCAAGTACCTCTCGCAGCACACTGACCACTACGCTCTCAACTCAAAGGACGCTAGCTTCGGTTACTCGAAGGACCTGAAAAATATGTACGTATAGTAAGGGTGATACACCTCTCAGTAAGGGCAGATACATGTTATATCGGTGTGTGGCATTTTAGTGTTATCATGATACACAAAACATACACAGTTAAATACAATTCCAGTATTTTCACAAATCAGTTCCAATATAGTGCATACATGCAAACACACATGATCAAGTAACCCGGTGTTGTCACACCCTTCGGCCTGAAGCCAGCCCGTGATACCCTGCGTCGGCCCATAGCCAGCCCTCGATACACGGCATCCCCGGTACATGGTGAACCCCATGCTCCTATGGCATCGTACTGGTACAAACTGGTGGATCCACATCCTTTGGTGATCAGCATGTAAGGTTCACGCCCTCGGATATAAAGCCGGGCACTCTTACCAAACATGGCCTAACGATTTCATACGCCCACGAATATAGAGCCGGACACTCTTTTTGTACCTGGAACAACTCGAAACCCAGTTCCTATTTCATTGCATCTCAAGAAAACACAACCATGCATGCACATATAACCAAACAAACCACACCCATTTAGTAATCTAAAATCATGGTTTTCCAAACACATATAGTTTAAACAAGTCAAGGCACAACCATCCCTATAACAAAATATATATTACAATATATTTACAATTTTCCAACAAAACTAGGGATGCAGCCCGTCACCCCCTTTTTCCCCAAAACTGTAATCATGAAAAACCCATAGTTTTACCCTTCAGATCCCCCAAATGAGTAACCAAAATGCACATAGGACGGTGGACCATAATTCCACCGAGTTTGATTTAAAAAATAATCAACATAAACTGAATCCCTTTACCTTTTCTCGAATGACAAATCCCAAACTCCAAGGCCCCTAAACCGCAAACCTAGTTCCAAAACCTACAAAGCACAATACAAAAGATACTCACAATCCTATTCCCTACATAACTACTAGATCATAATTGAAAATTGAGCCTTACCTAAATTCCAAGCCAAAATCCGAAAGTGCCCGGAACAAAGATCCGATCCATAGAACTTGTAGAGAATCCTTCCCTAATCCTCGTGGTAACGTCGGATCTATGTTCGTGCTACATACGATGAAGAAATCTAGAGAGACAGAGAGTAAGTTGAGTTTCTAGAGAGATAGAGAGCAAGTTTGAGTTTTCTTAGTTGAGAAGTAATGAAAATATCTATTTATAGCCTTTTGACCCGACCACTCCTTATCGACGAATGTGACCATATAGACAGCTCGTCGATGAGCCTAGGATTTCCAATTTTTTAAAACCCCTTAGCTTCTCCTCGTTGACGAGCCTCTGAACTTCGTTGACGAGCAGCACAAGGGCTCCGTCAATGAAATCTGGCTTCGTTGACGAAGCCTACTCAAATTCCAATTTCACCCTTCTTTTAACTATTTAAATTCATAGATTATAGTTCGAGTTCTTACAGTTATCAATAGAATCATCACTAGAGTAATACAAAGATAAAGAACATGATGATTTTATCTCATGGTTACTATGTGCCATTAAACACAAATTTGTGACTCATTGTTGCAGGAGTCGTTGTCTGAACTGTTGGTACTATGTTTGTCCCAAGGAGTAGCTTTCATGACCTTTTTCTTCTTTTTCGAATCCTTCTTCAGTGATGGGCACTTTGGCTTGATGTGGCTTACTTCATTGCAATTATAGCATGTAGGAGGATCAGACTTATATTTTCTTTTGCTTGACTCTCCTTTTTCTAATCTCGAGCCCCGATATTTTCGGTCGGATCTCCTGTTTTTTTTGAAGAACTTGCTGAACTTCTTGGTCAGCAAGACCATGTCCTCCTCGGAGTCCTGATCACTTTCCTCACTGGAGCTACTGACTGAGGCTTTAAGAGTTGTGACTTTCTTCGTTCTACTCTGCTCGCTCATCTTCTTATTAATCGCCATTCCGTATGTGATGAGGGATCCAATGAGCTCATCTAGCATCATTGCTTTCAAATATCTCCCCTCAACTATGGCTGTAGCTTTTAGCTCCTAGTTTAAAGGTAGTCCTTTGAGTATTTTCCTGATCATCTCATAAGTTGGATTAGTCTTACCAAGAGCATTTAAATAATTTGTCATATGTATGAATCTAGTGTACATGGATTGTATGGATTCACTAACAGTCATTCTAAAAGCCTCATTTTCACTAGTAAGCATATCTATGCTACTATATTTCACATCTTTAGTACCCTCATATATTATCTTTAGTTTATCCCAAATCTCCTTAGTAGTTTTACACGCCATAATTATATTAAACTCATTTGCATATAAAGCACAGTATAACGCATTCATGGCACTAGCATTTACTTGAAGTAATTTCATATCATCATTAGTAAAATCATATTTAGCTATAGGAACACTCTTTCCTTCTATAGATTTTACAAGTACATACTCTCCCTTGGAGACAACTCTCCACACTTTCCAATCTAAGTTTTGTAGAAAAATTCTCATCTTTTGTTTCCAAAAAGTGTAGTTAACACCGCAAAAGATTGGAGGGCTTATGGACGATTACCCCTCACCCAAAGGGGATACACTAAGATGAGCCATTGCGATCTTTGATAAAAATAGTTAAGTTATTTTGTAACGAGGCTTGATACCAAGTGTGATTTTTGGGGGGTGAATTTGATATTTTAAAATTCTAGGTCACTTTTAATTTTTAAAACCACAACTAGTATGACTCAAGTTTAGGGTTTTCTAATCAATCTCAAATCCCACAACTATTTAAGTATGCCAATATTGAACACATAGAGTAATCACAACAAATTAAATATAAACATACAAGTGCGGAAAAATAAAGAGTGAAGGGAAAGAGAATGCAAACATAGAATTAATACGAGATTTGGATATCCCTGCCTACGTCCTTGCCTCAAGCCAACCCGCTTGAGGATTTCACTAAACCACTCCTTAACAAGGTGGAGCCACCTTCTTACACACTCTTTCACTCAGGTGGAGCCCCTTATTACACACTCATTCAATAGGGTGGATCCCCCCTTTTCAAAAGATACCCTATGCCTGGCCCGGTTCTATAACCGAACCGTAAATACAAATGAGAATGAAAAATTTGCGTACAAGAAAATGCTTCTCAAAAGCTAATTTGTACAAAGTAAATTTATATGCTCTGTCACAAGATAAGATTTGTGCTTAATAGAGTTAGGGTTTCTTTCTCAAAAAAAGTTTTGAAAATAAATGAGAGTAGATGAGAGTTGGTGATCTTTGATTTAAAAAATAAGTTGCAATAAATGCTTCAAAGATCTAAGATGCAATAAATAATTTCTCCAACAAAGTTTTTGCAATAAATGATGTGTGGAGAAACTAGGTTTTTGCTCTCAAAGAAAGATTTTCAAATCAATGAATAGAAGAGAGTAAAATGCCTTTGTGTTTTTGAAAGGATGAGTGAAAACTATGCTAAAATAATCAAGAGTATAATGCAAGATGATCAAAAGTTGTTTAATGAGCTTTGGGCAAGGTATTTATAGAGAAATTCAAATTGTGACCATTTTATGGCCGTTGGGATTAAAATAATAATTTAATTTAAATTTTTATGATCATTTTTGGTTAAAAAATCTTTCAACCCAAGAGTTCCGATCGACTGACCCATGGTTCAAACGATTGGCTAAGGGCGATTTTCCTTTTTCCCATAGTTCAGTCGATTGGGCACATGGTTCGGTCGAGTGGATCATCAACTGCATGAGGTATGGTCGACTGGGCGTGGAGGTCTGGTCGATTGACCCTTTACAAAATGCAGTTCTGGCCAAGTGGTCAGTTCGGTCGGCAGGGCCTAAGAAGCCGGTCGACTGGGCCTTTAACAAAAATGAGTTTTAGCCCTTTTTTGACCTAAAAAACATTTTAAATTTTTTTGTATGAGTTTAGCATTTTAAGTGAAAGATTTTCCATGAAAAGATTGATTCCCTAAGGTCATTCTATGGTCCATATTGAGCACTAAACCAAATCATGCAAGACATGCATTTGCAATAGAAACTAGGTGCAATACAATTGAAAATAATAAATGCCTTTATTCATTTGCTCTTCAGTTTCCATGAGATAAGGGAAGTGATGTGAGCTTTAAATGCCTCATGGCTTCCATTTTATCCTTACCATATGTGCGTGCTGAAATATCAATCTAATCAAGTATTAAACGCACAAATTAGGTACTTGTGATTTGTCATTATCAAAATGAGATCGGACTCAAAAAGTCAACATAATCTATGATACAGGCATAAATTCAAAATAATAAATCATAATAATAGAGGATATTTAAAAAAATTTAAAACTTAATCATAAATTAAAACCATTTCATAAAATTTAACATCCAATTTATTATAACTGACATATTGTAACCCAACACTTTCCGCAGTGTAGCTTGATAGTAGGTAAAATTGCACAATTACTTAGGCGACCATGTTGTCTGAATGGTTACAACTTTTGTGTCACCTGTGTGATAAGCGATTTCACCCTTGGGAGATTTGAAGTCTTATTATTTTGTAGAAAAAATAATAATCTGCAAAAGAGTCTATTCACCCCACTTTAGACACGACTCTAGGACCAATAGTGACGAAATTAAAATTGTCACTAATACTGCATTTTTTGTGGCGGTTAGTAGTTTCGTCATTAATGCCCTAACTATTAGTGACAAATTTTCTTTTCTTCATTAATGACTCATTATTAGTGATGATTTTTGCTTCGTCACTAATACTTTCATCACTAAAAAAACCTTTTTTTGTAGTGATGTGACAAAAATGGCATTTGGTCATTGTTATTTTATATGGAGATGACTCCACCAATATGTAATAGAGAGAGAGAGAGAGAGAGAGATAAAACATTACGAATCAAACCACTCATGAGCAACTCCAAAATTTGGCTCGATAAGAGTTTGTTCAGGCTTGTTCATTATATAAACGAGTGATTTGTCTTGTTTTGACTCATGAGTAGCTCAATTATAGGCTCGGTTTGGGCTTTTTTAATAGGTTTAAATTAGGAACATTTATGAGTTAGTTTAATAAGGCCGAATTATGCTTGATAGAATGTAGCTCAAGACCAAAAGGCTAGTTTGGTGGGACAAAAAAAAAAAGAACTTTTTAGGCTAGTAGTGAGAGCTCTTTTTCACTTTTATACTTAACAAAACCTATTGTCTCTCAAGATGAGAAATTTCAAAAGAATCAAACTGCTAGTAAAAATCTTTGTAGCTTGGCTCGGTAGGAATTCTTGAGCTCATTAATTTATATAATAAAAAAAACTTGAACAAGTATATTAAAATTTGGGCTGAAGATCAGTTAAAAATTTAATCAATGCCATGACAAAAATTCGTTCATTTGGATCCCTAGCTGTCAATATTTTCGCCCAATCTACTTTCTAAACTTAATATACTTTTGTCTAATCACACCTTGATCATTTTTTGACAGGAAATGTTAAGCACAGTCGGCTCCTGCCTGGCATGCGCAGCAAGTGGCACATTCTTTCAACCAACTTTTGCCGGATTTGGTGCCTCAGTAAGTGGCAAGCAGTGATGGAGACGTAATTGACACCTGTAATATTTCATGATGTGCGTGATGCTTAAGGCTTAGCTTCAGCTTCAGCTTCAGTCTATGAATCATATGTTGTCGTGGACTGGACAGTTGCAATTGACTCAACTATTTGTAACTGTTGCTGAAATGTGAAGCATATGGTTAAATTTGTATGCTGTCTGTTTGCTTTTTCATGTTTGAACACACGATACTTTTTCTAGAGGCTGAAAGATGCTAATCCAATCTGGTGTCATCCAGTGCATGATAGAGATGTATGTCCTTTAAAGCTAATATTTATTGCTTTGAGTTTATTCAATGTCTATTTTATTCCTTTATCTATGAATTTTAATATTAGCATGCTTGTTAACTTTTTGGATAGTAAGTATCCCCCCCCCTCCCCCCTTTTATTTTTTAATAAGGGCTTCTAGTAGATAATTATATAAAGGTTTTTATTTTTTTTTATTATTTTTAGTGAGTTTAGTTCAAATCCAATTTACTTGCAAGTGGGCGGTGGATTGTGGCAGACTTTGGCGACTTGGGAAGGAGAGGATTCTATGCAGGAAGGAGAGAAATCGAGCCTCTCAAGATTTTGGGGATTTTTGCGCGAAGATATGAATGCAGAAAGGGGTTTTCTGGGCAAAATTTTTAGTGATGGTTTGAAAAAACCGTCACTAAAACATAATTACTAGTGACGGTTTAAAAAACCATCACTAAAACATGACTACTAGTGATAGTTGACAATTGTCACTAATAGTCAATAAATTATTACTAATATTTTCGCGTAATAGTTTGAGCGGGAAACCTACTTTTAGTGACGAAAGTATTAGTGACTATTAGCCTTAGTGACTACATAATCCTAATTGTCATATTTTGATGATAACAACTCATTAGTGATTCTAAGTTAAACTAATATTTGCACATCAAGTTAGTATAGGTACAACATGAAGGTACTTAATCAAATGCAAAGATTAAGTGAACATTCAAGTAGAAAAGACCAAAGCAAACAGTCACTCGGAAGAACTCAAGCACAACCAACTAAAGCAAATATAGAGTCATAATGTAAATGGGAAGTGTTTGGGGTAGGAATTGAATGCAACTCTTGTAGTTCTGATTTGTGCAAGTTTATTTAGCAAGAGTTGAACAATTGCATGAGCATGCTAATATATAGGATATCACCAAATTCTTAGAACAAAATTGAATGAGTTTTCAAATGCATTTCATAAAGAATATCCTATAATCAAATGTATTTTCATAAGGGACAAGTCTTAAACAATCTTAGTATTATAATCTTTCATATATGTTGACTTTGGTGCAATCCCAAGAGGCGAAGTGAATTGGTATTTTTTAAAAATTTCTCACCTAGGTCAATTATCTAGCATCAGTATTTCACAATCGTAGGATCAACCTAGAGCAGATAATAAGGTAAACCAGTTAATGCAACTATAATTTAAATTATACAATTAAATCAACCAAGCATGCATAGAAAAGTGAGTAAAGTAAAAATAACACCGGATATGTTATCGAGGTTTGGAAAAAGTGCCTACGTTCCTGACTCAGCTCACAAGTCCAAGAATTACCACTATTACTCACTTAACGGGTGGAGCGGACCGGTTACAACCAGGTCAAATTAAAGCAAGGCTAACCTCAACCTTTACAAACTCTCCTTATGAGGCGGAGAAGGCCCTACCTATCCTTACGAGCTAGATCAATACCCCCTCAAGCCACGCTTGGAATACAATCAATGAATGTAAAATTTTGCGTACAATTTAAGCGCTTCTTACACTAAGCAGATTTGTACCATAATAAACACAATACAACCAAGGCACTCACATATAATGAGAGTTAATGTTCAATTGAGTATATCAAATATATCTCTCAATCAAATAAATTATATGATAATGTGAGAGATGCTAATGTGAAGTTATATGTCAACACTCAAGAATGTGTGTGTATATATATGAGAGTGAGACCTTTGATTCACTATAGTATATTCAATAAATGAATAATCAAAAGTGGTTTAAAAAACCATAAGCAAATATCTCAAAATATTTTATCAAATATCCAGCACGATAGATATGGAAAAAACTTTAACTTACTCTAAAAAATAAAGATCAAACAATGCAAGTATGTGAGAGTAGTTAGCGGTCGACTACTTCAATTAATTTTCAAATTTTGAAATATTTGTGTTTGATTGGTTGATGAGTCCAAGTGGGCTAATTGTCCTTGTTGTTGCCATGTGTTAAGCAATGAATCATTGTTGGTTGGCAGTTAGTGGTTATGGTGATTGGAATTTTGAATTCAAAATTCCTAACCCCCATTCCCTCCACTATGCATGGTCTATAAATAGACTATGCATGACTCTTTTTCAATGTGTGCCAATAAGGCGTAGGGTGAGACTACAAAGGAGGAAACTTTGTTTCTTTGGGTGATAGGAAGATATTTCCAATTTAGGGGTATTTGAGAGTTATCATCTCTCAATATTTTCTCTTGATCTTTTTTTTTTGGGGTGTGTGTGTGATTCAGAGTGCATGTCCCAATAGAAATATAGTCCCTCACGTTTCCGAGTAAGTCTTATCACCCATTTTTTTATTTTTATTTTTCACATTCTCATTGGGATTTTGTATGTTGGTGTGCATATTGTGTAATCTTATGCAGCATGTTTCTCTGTATATTTTTTGTGAATTTGCTTTGTTTTAGTGTCTATGTACTAGTTTGCATGCATTTTAAGAAACTACACTTGGTTTTGGTATCATTTCTTTCAAAAAAGTGCATTCTTGATTAATAAGTTTCAATGTATTTCTTTTCTTTTTCCTTACATATGCATATTAGTTTTTCGAGGCATGGAGACAGCTTCTTGCAAAACTACAAGGTAAGGCTGCATACTATAAACTTATTGTAGTGCACCCCTTCCCCAGACATCGCATACGCGAGAGGTTTGTGCACCAGGCTGCCTTTTTTTTTTTTTATTTTTTTTATTTTTTATGCATACTAGTTTTTTGAATTAGCATGTCATTTAGGATAGGAGTAGACAAGGTTTATGCATTGGTTTCATAAAATTACATGAAAATTTTGAAGACATTTGGAAAAATGCATGCAAACAGTCAATTGACCTTGAGGCACAATCGACCATCTCACATTCTTTGCAGGTGGTCAACTAACCTCTAAGGCAAGGTCAATTTCTAGTCTAGAGGCTATTTCATAGCCCTTTTCTTTGGAAATTTCTTTGATTTTTGAGTAGTTATTAATCAAAACATCTTCTAGAATGTATGGTCGAGTCTGGTCACTGATAATTTGATGTTATTCAATAGTTTTCTTAATAAAAAGCCAAAAATATCATTTTTCAAGTGTTTTCATGAAAATTAAAATTTTCAAATGAATGCCCATGGTGTGGTTTTTGGGCATTTTTCATAAATTTGTTTACTCATTTTTAATGGAATTTTAAGGCAAGTTTGTGGTTCTCCTACCAAAAAGCCAATTTTCAAGTTAATTCAGAAAAAAGTTGTCATTTTTGAAAATAATCACCTATTAAGTAGCTTGAGGGTGGAGATATGTTGTTTTTCTAAATTAAACAGACTTTGAGGCTTTGCTTTTGCAAGGAGTTTTTTGAAAAATCAATGTTTCAATTAAAATATTGATTTTCAACTAAGATTTTAAGTGTTTTCAAAATCATCAAATATTTTTAGTTGAAAATGTTTTAGTGAACTATAGATGGCCTGATGCCTCTATTAGGACATGTAGGTAGTATACTTTGTAGATTCAACTGTAACAATAAAAAAACCAAAAATATATATTTTTTCTTTTGTTGCAACGTCCCGAGCGCGAGGGCCTCGGGACCACGAGGGAATAAAAATATGTGATTTTTGAAAAATTTTGAATTTGGAGTCACCACTAACCTATTTTTCCTTGGTGCGGTTAGAACACCTAATTATTACTTATTTAATTGGTCACCAAACTAAAGCTAGGTCAAGGAAGCAATAGTCTCGGTCTGCATATATAAGGATTGGGAAAGCAGTTCAGTTATATGAGAGGAAGGTATTCGCACCTACAAACCCGTTCTGTGAAAAATATCTAATTAATTAAGAATTATCCCCAAATTGAATCTAATAACCTTTTAATTAACTCCTTTTAACATAAGCAAAAAAATGAATAAATGTACAAAATTAATAGGAGATTTAAAAATCTAGGTGTGACTTAGGAATGTCTAATAAGACCTCCAAATGAGGGGATCTTGTTAGATAACCCCCCCCCCCTCAGAGTTAATACAGGTGAGGTGTAAAATACCTCATTGCCCTTTTTAAAATCATAGTGACACACCCACTCAAAAATCAAGAAAATCATCAAAAATATATTTTAAAAATATTCCTAGGTTTTTCAAAATTTAGTAGCCATTTTTCGGAGTATTTTAACATTTTTTCAAAAACATTTCTAGGATTTTCAAAGCTTTTTCCTCATTTTTTTCTGAGTCAAAATGACTTTAAATATTTTTCTAAATTTTTTCCTATTTTTTTTTTATTTTTTGTGATTTTTCTGTTATTTTTTTTCATTTTTTTTTTAAAAAAAACTAATTTAAAATAATAAAAATAAATAAATAAATAAATAAATAGTGAATTTGGTCAACCAGTTCATTCTCAACAAACAGGGTCAACTGGTTCATTTAAAATGAACCGGGTCAACCAATAGGCGCCATGTGTCTATCCACAGTGATGACACGTGGGCTCCCTTTTTTTTTTTTTTTTTTAAATTTTTTGAAATAGGGTGACATAAGCATGAGGTTACCTTAACACGTGTCACTACCTAGTTGCCTTTTTTTTAAAAAAAAAAGGTTAATGTCAACATGATGTCACCCTAACACGTGTCAACATTTGGTTGACTCAGGTCATTAAACACGTATCTCTGATGTGGTGAATGTCCGAGCATCTAGAAAAAGCACAGATTAGATGGTCGAAATTGAACCATGTTGCCCTTAGGATACCAGGCTCAGATTGCGCCACGTTTCATTGTGTTGTGGTGACACGTGGCCCACTGCCCTCTAAATAAAAACCCAAAATTTTTATTTCTCTTATTTTTCATTTCTTTCTCTCTCTCTCTCTCCTCCCTCCAAATTCTATCTCTCACTCTCTCTCCCTCTCTGTTGTTTCTCTTCTTCTTCCTCCTTTTCTGTTTCTCTTCGTCTTCCTCCTCTAAACCTTTTTCCTCTCTCTCTCTCTCTCTCTCTCTCTCTCTCTCTCTTAATCTCTTAGTTTCTCGGTTCAGCTCCTTCTTCGTCTTTTATTTTCTTATTTTCCCCTCAAATTCCAAGATTTCTTCTTCCTCTGATCTATTTTCCCTCTTTAATCCCCGATTTCTCCTTTCCTCCAATCCATTTCCTTTTTTTTTTTTCTAAATCTAATAATTTTCTAATTTTTCTTGTTTTTGCATGTCATATTTACATGAAGAAATGAATGTTGGCCTAACAAAACTTAATCTCATTTTGATGATAACAAATTAAGGTTACTAATTGTGCTTTCAAGTTAAATTTCAGAAATTATATGTTTCACAAAGTACAATGGTAATACTTGGAAAAGATTGATTGAAGCCTAAATTGAGCTACAAGTAATGAAGAATACAAGATTATTGAAGTGTTGATCAAGCTTGGACAATGATAAAGCTATACGACATAAAGACTTAGGATTTAAATGTATTTATTTTTTCTTAGAGTCTCATGTAAATACTTTTAAACTTCAATATTGTGACTGAAGCTCTTAGGATTTAATTCTTGACTTAGAGGCTTGATTTATAATCAGGAAAATAATTGTATGAAGTCCAAAATATTTTTCAAAGTAAATCTAAACAAGTTTTGGAATCAAAATGTGAAAAACACCAAGTTGCATAGTGTTCAGGCGATTGAGGTTTCACTACCAAAAATAAGGTTATTATTGAGGGTTTCAAACTGTCACTAATAATACCATACCGTCACTAATAAGTATTAGTGACATTTTGAAAATAGTTGCTAGATCTACGATTACTAATACTTATCAGTGACGAATCCACAAACCGTCACTAATACTGCACTTTTAGTGATGGTTTTATGCCATCACTAAAAGCCTAAGACCGTCATTATAAAATCTACATGTTCTCGGCTCAAAATCATCACTAAAGCCCAGTATTAGTGACGGTTTAATAACCATCACTAATAGGCTGCTATTAGTGATGGTAACTAAATCGTTACTAATGCTCCCCTTTTAGTGATGGTTTTAATAACCATTACTAATATTGGTCTATTAGTGATGGGTATAAAATCATTACTAATATTTGGGCTTTAGTAACGATTTTGAACAGAGAAAATGTAAATTGTATAGTGACGGTCTTAGTCTTTTAGTGACGGTTTAAAAAACGTCACTAATACTTCCTCCTGCTATTATTAGTAATGGTTTTGAAACTGTCATTAATATTTTGAAATAATTAAAAATTTTTGACAATTCCTTTAAAAACCTGTAATTACATTTAAGCATACATAAAATTAAACTAGAATTACTAAAACATTCATAATTTATTCAAAATTAAATTACAAAAAGTTCAAAATTCAAATACATACAAATATTAATTCAAATTAGAATATACAAATTAATTTTGTTTAGATAACAAGAAATACAAAAAAAGTCAAAAGTTGCGCGCATCCAACTATAGTGCCTAGGATCATTCTAGTGTTGTGACAGTCACAAACCCTACAAAATGATAATTATACAAAAAATTAGTATACAATGTTTGAACATATATGCATGTACTATAATTTAAAATGATTCGATAACAAAATGATCGGACATTCAAACATAATTAAAAAAATGATACAATTATACATAACTAAGTTTGACCAGTCAGAATCCACCCCACTCGGTTTGGACTTCGTATGCCTAAATTGTAAGCTAAGTACTGCTTAAAATGAACTAAGTTAATTAAGTTAGTTTGTATTCTAACTTTACTTCTAAGTGGAAAAAAAGCTCATCAGGAGGAGTTTTTGGGCACCGTTAACTCCGGCATGTCTAGGTAAAATGTGACGAACATGTCGGGATTGATGCAAGTCAGTTTGGACTTTGTATGCCTGAATTGGACACTTGAGTGCTTAAAATGAACTACATTTAATTACTATGTTTATATTCTAACTTTGCTTCTAAGAGGGGAAAAAGTTTTCGGGGAGGAGTTTTTGGGCACCATTAGCTCAAAATGTCCAGGTCAATGTGACAAACATGTCAGGATTGACCCCATTTAGTTTGGACCTCATATCCCAAATTGGACCCATGAGTGCTTAAAATGAATTAAGTTTACTATGTTTGTATTCTAACTTTGTTTCTAAGTGGGGAAAAAGCTCCCGAGGAGGAGTTTTTGGGCACCGCCAGATCCAACACTTGTAGTTCGATGTGATGGACATGTTGGGACTGACCCAACTCAGTTTGGAACTTTTATGCCCAAATTAGACACTTGGGCGGTTAAAATTAACTAAGTTTACTAAGTTCGCCTTTAAGCACATAATTTTCAATTGGCATGGAATTTTTGGACACCGTCAGCTTTGGAAGAGTCAAGCTTAATATCATGAATGTGTCGAGACTGACCACACTCAGTTTGGACCTTATATGCCCAACTTGGACATCTGAGTGTTTAAACTGAACTAAGTTTATTAAGTTTGTTCGTATTTGAACTTTGATTCTAAGGGGAGAAAAAGCTCCTAGGGAGGAGTTTTTGGGCACTGTTAGCTCCCACACTTCCAGTTCGATGTAACATATATGTTAGGACTAACCCTTCTTAGTTTGGACCTCATATGCCCGAATTGGACACTTGGGTGGTTAAAATCAATTAAGGTTACTAAGTTTGCCTCTATGCACATAATTTTCAATTAACATGGAATTTTTGGGCACCGTCAGCTCCAGCATGTCAAGCTCAAAGTCACAGACATGTTGAGAATGACCACACTCGGTTTGGACCTCATTTTCCCAACTTGGACACCTGAATGCTTAAAATGAACTAAGTTTACTAAGTTTTTTTGTATTCTAACTTTGCTTCTAAGAGAGGAAAAAGCTCACAGGGAATAGTTTTTGGGCACCGTCAGCTTTGGCACTTTCTAGGTAAATGTGATAGAAGTGTCAGGATTAACGCAATTCAGTTTAGACCTCCGCTTACCATGTGGAGACCTGTTCTTTTAGCTGCTGGTTCTCAATTTCCATCGTCTACATCCGAAGAACCATCTCCTCTTCTCGAGACTCAGCGGCTCAACACACTCAGTCAATCTCAGCACGAAACACCACGCTCGATGTTGGGGCGATGTATCCACTCCCAAGACCATTCAACCAACCCCTCGCTCGTTCCCTAAGCACTTTAGTGCAGATGTTGTCATTTGTCATTATGCGATTAGGCGACTCCCCTCAGGAACGGGTGCATCCCTCATCTCGACCATCTTCGCCTATTTTCAGTCATGAAAATGTAAAAAATGATGAAATAAGAATAAAAATTTGAAATTTTGAATAAAATAATGAATTAAATACTATAATTAACTTACATGTTTCCTCTAAGAACCCTGGTGATTACGCGCCGAAACTGCGTAATTGGGCATCTTAACCCGGGCTTTACGGTTTATATTTTTAATTAAATGTCCAAAATTGTCCAATATTTTAATAAAGTGCCAAAATTATTATTCTTGAACTTTATTGCACTATTTATGAAGTTTTGGTAATTTTTTGTTGCAGGAAAATTCCTGGGAACCAAAATCGATACCTGTTCGTATTTCATGCATAACTTTTCCATCCGAGCTCCGATCGAGACGATTCAAATTTCTAAAGAAAGATAAAAGGATTATATACAACTTTAGTGTTTTGCATTTTGTAAGATACGAGCTCTAGAAGAGTCATATTTGTGATGAACAGAGAATGGAAAAAATGAAAAAATATAACAATCCGGGTCGGGTCTCCTATCCGGATCCGAGTCTAGGACTTTCCCCCCTATCCTTAAATTCCCTTCTCTTCCTCCCCATGCGTAGGCAGCCCCGTGAGGGCTCTCCTCTCCTCCTCTTCTTCTTCTTCTTCTCCTGTCCCTTCTCTTTTCCTTAGCTTTTCTCTGTTCTCTTCTCTTTTCTTGTCTCTTTCATTCTCTATTTCGCCCTATCTTCTCAGCTCTTTCTTTTCTTTCCCTCTCCTCTTCTCTCCCTCGTCCTCTTCTCTCTGTTTTAGCTCTCAGTTATTCTCACTCTCTCTTTCTTTATTCTTTCTTTCTTCTCTCTGCATCTCAAGTTCCACTAAACTCCCTGTTGTCTCCTCTGATTTGCTGTTGTGCTGTGTGTGGAAGACCAACCCGAGGATAGCCTTGCTCAAGTCCTGTTGCTATTGTGTTGTTGCTGCCAACTTGAGAATCCACACCAGCCGGATCTCCATCTTAGACCAGCTCCAGACTCTCGGGCACACCAGTTACCCGAGGCTCCCATGCACAACAGCAGTTACCCCCGAGGCTACCTCCACTCTGCAACACAGCCGAGTCCTCCAGAGGTTGTAGCTGCTCAACACTGCAAACACCTGAAGACCCTCAAGCTCTGTTCTTTATTTGTTTCTCTCTCTCTCTCTCTCTCTCTCTCTCTCTCTCTCTCTCTCTCTCTCTCTTTACTTTCATCTTCTGTTTTATTAGTATTATTTAAGTGACAATGTTTTTGTAGGGTTTATTTTAAAGTTTTGTTTTTTTTTACTTCCTTATTTCCTTCTTGCAAACAAATAATTATTTAATTATTGTTTATTTGGAGTTGTTTTTTTTATTAAAGATTGAGCTTCGAATTCCTCTTGGGTTATTGTTAGTAGGTTTAATTTATTTATTTTTTTGTAGGGTTTTGATTGTTTTAATCTTAGTTTAATTGGAATTTTGAATTTTTACCCCGTTTTCGTTCATGGTTTAATTATTAAAGGTTTAATTTTGGTTCGAGTTCTTATTTAGTTAAAAATTCGATTTTTATTACGCGTGTGTGTGTTGGGTTTAGCTTCCATTGTGTGTTTTCAATTTCATGTTCTAGGTTTCCATTTTTAATTAACGCGTGTCCCAATGTTTCCTTATGTAGGCTAGGGTTTCCATTGTTTTCTTCTTAGTTCCATGTACGTTAGTTTTAGGGTTTCACTTTGCGTGTTATTTTAATTAGTTTGAATAAATCTCAACAACTTTGAAAATCCCGAATCTGAACTAAGTTTAGTACATTTTTATTTTCGATTGGGAGAACGTAAAATTTGAGATTAAAACGCATTCCCTGAGGAGACGATCTAGCACTTGGGCTAAATATTACACGACGTAACTCCTATACTTGGGGTAACTTTCGAGCTGCTCATTTTTCGAGTGAGTCAAGTTTTTGGCGCCATTGCCGGGGAATGTGTTCTTAGTCTCAAATTTACATTTTTCTCATCATTTTTATTAGTTTTAAGAAAAAGAAAAAAAAAAGCATAAAACAAAAAACAGAAAAAAAATTGAGTTTTGAAAAATGGCTGCACCTGCACTGCGCACGATAATGGATTTTTGCAGCTTGAATATGCTACTGTATCCTCTTCCACTGTTTTGCCTTATGACGAGCTTAATTTCATGATGCAGCGCGGAAGGACATCACTGCTACCTAAGTTCTACGAGACGGAATCTGAGTGCCCATATCAGCACTTAGCAGAGTTTGAATTAACCTGCAACATATTTTTCTTTCATGCTAAAACTGACGAATCTATTCGACTGAATTTATTTCTTACTACTTTGCAGGATAGGGCACTGATTTGGTTTCATTCTATGAGACCTTATTCTATCACTAATTGGGTTGATATGGAGCGTGAATTCCTGCATGCATTTTGTCCCTAACAGAAAACTCAATTTTTGCAGGAACAGATTCTTAATTTTGTGTAGCAGGAAGATGAGACATTTGGGGCTTGCTGGAAACGATTCAAGGATCTGCTAAGTACTTGCCCACATCATAGGTTTGACTCGTGGAAGTTAGCTGATTATTTTTATACTGCTCTTACCCCTGATTGCAAGTGTTTTGTCCAGACTATGTCTAATGGAGAGCCCGTCAGCGAGGATCCCGATCAAGTATTATCATTCTTTGATTACTTAGCTGACAATGTCCCACAGTGCAATACACGATACACTCAGGTACCCATAACTGCACACCCTATCAGCACAATCGATGGTGGAGATGTATACGAGCCACTAAACTGCCCAAACAACCCTCCGCCTCAATATCAGCCACAACAAATCCCTCAGAGTTGTACGCCGTCAAAATTTCTGGAGGATAGCATAACTCAGATGGCGAACATGCTCCAGCAGTTCATGCAAACTCAAGTCGATCATAATAATGAATTGCAAGATACCATTAATGCGATAAGCACACAATTAGATATAGTAGAAAACGAAGAATTGCTCGCAGAACCTCAGCCTAGTCCTCAAAAGTACCAGCAACCAAACAACAAATGCACGATGATCTCTTTGAGGTAGCAGAGGCCGCCATCACTTTGAGAAGCGAGAAAGAATTTCCCCAAACTGAGATGCTCACCGTCGAACAACCAGTTGTCCCAGCACTAGAAGTCATGGCTGAACCAGAAGAGGTCAAAGAAAAATTAGAGGAAACGGGGCCACAAGCGGAGCAGTTAGTTGATGAGGAGACTGATACTCATACGGAGTACCAACCTATGGTACCTCATACTCCGAGCTCAGAAATTGTGAAATTGTCACTCCCACCTGAATCAGATGTTAAAAAACCTAATGTGGAGGCAGACTCTTGCAGTGGTATGATGATATGTACACCCGATAAAGAGGGTGACCAGTCTGGTGAGCATATAATTTTTAAAGAACCAGGTAAAACCTTTAATGTTAATGTTTCTGAAGAACTGCAGGTAATTATTCCGATCACTATCTCTCAACCGTTAATTCGTAAAGAAGCACATTTCTTGGAAACAATGTTGAATAAAGACCCTTTCTTGTCAACACAAGAGGGTCGACCTGCACACAAATTGTTTGGTATTTTGACACGCATTAATTTATCTGAGGTTGATTTTCGTGCAGGTATGAAGACTGATCCACTGTGGCGGCTCAAATTTGGAGAACCGCCGATGCAATTTATAGACCTGCGGCCACTAGACGAAATTCCTCCAGAGCCTCCACCAAGACAATTGTGATGTTTTTCTTTCCATTATTTTCCTTTTATTTTATCTTATTTTATTTTTAGTTAGTTTTCAGGTCTATTTTCTCGTAGTTCGATCTTTGTTTTCCATTATTTCGCCACTTAGGTATGCCTTACTTTTCCCGTGCACAGTATTTTCTTTTTCCCCTATGCTTTCACATTGAGGACAATGTTCCACTTTAGTTGGAGGGGATGAGCATTTGCATGTGACACTGTGCACGTACACGTACCGGGTTTTATATTTAAAAAAAAAACAAAAAACAAAAAAACAAAAAAAAATCAAAAAGAGGGAGAAAGAAAGAGGAGCATTGAGGAATTACATTACACTATGTCATGCTTAACACTGTGTATACCCTTCACATACTTGCGTATAACTTAAGAATGACACACTTGAGTCAATCATGTGTAGTTTCTCTCTATATGATCTTATGACTCCATGAAGAATGGATTGGTAGTACATTCGTGTTAATTTGACTATATAATTTCCTGTATTTACATGGCATATCACAAGACTGAATAAACACATTCACGTGATTCATTGCACTTAGGGTTTCTTGTGAGCACTGAGAGAGCACCTGTGGCGGCTATGACACCTTGTGAGATATCCTTGAGCTATTTATCGTCCTTTTGAGCGTTAATATCAAATCAGAGTTCATAGAACTCAATTCTCTTTTTCTGAATGATTCCTTTGTACACTAGTTTATGTTTTCATTTGCTAGCCTAGAGGTGACACCTAGTGGGGAGATAGAATCCTAGGTCTTGTAGCCTACTCAAGATGTGAAGGCTGAGTCACCCCTAGAGATAGACTTAATTCATGAACTCCTATTCGAGCTCAATTCCCATTGATGGTATGAAGATTACAAAAGAAGTGTTATGATTGTCCTAATAGATCAAGAAAATACAGAAAATGAAGAATGAGCAAAATAAAGAATAAGCAATACACATGCGCATGAAATGAAAAGTCAATGCTAGTCCAAATACATATCACAAGGACACGACACATATTTTTCACGTATGAAGATTTTTCAACTGATTAATGCCTCAGATGCATTCACGACAAGTTTATGAGTAAGTTGATCTAGGGTGGTCTTAGTTGGATATGGCGAGTAGGTGAGAAGATGCTAGGGTGAAGGACCCGACACCTCATAGATAGGCTAGATCCTTTCCAGACTAGTCCACTCCATATACTTAGCGTTGTTCCTTTTAATATGTGGGATGTTTGATCGCGACACTCCTTCTCACATATGATGAGTGAACCCATTTTCTTTGAGTGTTCTCGAGGGTATACTAGTTAGGCTGAGTCAAAGCAACCGTTCTGTAGGTGTTCATTGGCATCCTGGGTGTACTGAGTTACACACATCACACACACCTCGAGAGTTTACGTATTTATACTCAAACTTATATGATTGCATTAACTCTGAATGTGCCACTGATTAACTTCATGTGAGTATACTGCTCTCAAATCACATATAAACGATGAAACTTACATGAGTGACGTGCTTTGGAGTCGTGTGCATTGAATATGAACAAACTTGTGTGAAATTCAGTTATGTTCTTGTATGTGAAGTGGTATAATTATGTCGCATGTGCATTGATTTCATGATCACCGGAGTATGTAGTTGTAGATACCACCCTGAGATTCATTCACGTCATTTGCTAGAGACTAGCAAAACGTTAGTTGGGGGGTGTGATTACGCGGCGAAACTGCGTAATTGGGCATCTTAACCCGGGCTTTACTGTTTATATTTTTAATTAAATGTCCAAAATTGTCCAATATTTTAATAAAGTTTCAAAATCATCATTCTTGAACTTTATTGCACTATTTATGAAGTTTTGGTAATTTTTTGTTGCAAGAAAATTCCCGGGAACCAAAACCAACACCTGTTCCTATTTTATGCATAACTTTTTTGTATGAGCTCCGATTGAGATGATTCAAATTTATAGAGAAAGATAAAAGGATTATCTACAACTTTTGTGTTTTATGTTTTGTGAGATACGGGCTCCAAAAGAGTTATATTTGTGATGAACAGAAAATGAAAAAAATGAAAAAAATATAACAATCTGGGTCGGGTCTCCTATCCGGATCCGGGTCTAGGGCTTTCCCCCCTATCCTTAAATTCCCTTCTCTTCCTCCCCCTGTGCAGGCAGCCCCGTGAGGGCTCTCCTCTCCTCTTCTTCTTCTTCTTCTTCTTCTTCTTCTTCTTCTCCTGTCCCTTCTCTTTTCCTTAGCTTTTCTCTGTTCTCTTCTCTTTTCTTATCTCTCTTATTCTCTATTTCGCCCTATCTTCTCAGCTCTTTCTTTTCTCTCCCTCGTCCTCTTCTCTCTGTTTCAGCTCCCAGTTATTCTCACACTCTCTTTCTTTGTTCTTTCTTTCTTCTCTCTGCATCTCAAGTTCCACTAAACTCCCTATTGTCTCCTTTGATTTGCTGTTGTACTGTGTGTGGAAGACCAACCCGAGGACAACCTTGCCGAAGCCCTGTTCCTGCTATGTTGTTGCTGCTAACTCGAGAATCCCTCTTCTCTGTTCCAGCCACACTTGAAGCCACAGCAGACGACTGCCTCGGCTAGCCAGCAACACAACAGCCCTGACTAATTTCTGCAATTCCGCACTAGTCGGATCTCCATCTTAGACCAGCTCCAGACTCTCGGGCACACCAGTTACCCGAGGCTCCCATGCACAACAGCACTTACCCCTAAGGCTACCTCCACTCTGCAACACAATCGAGTCCTCCAGAGGTTGTAGTTGCTCAACACTACAAACACCCGAAGACCCTCAAGCTCTGTTCTTTATTTGTTTCTCTCTCTCTCTCTCTCTCTCTCTCTCTCTCTCTCTCTCTCTCTCTTTCTTTACTTTCATCTTCTATTTTATTATTATTATTTTAGTGACAATGTTTTTGTAGGGTTTATTTAATTTTTTTTTTTTACTTCCTTATTTCCTTCTTGCAAACAAATAATTATTTAAGTATTGTTAATTTGGAGTTGTTTTTTTTTATTAAAGATTGAGCTTTGAATTCCTCTTGGGTTATTGTTAGTAGGTTTAATTTATTTATTTTTTTGTAGGGTTTTGATTGTTTTAATTTTAGTTTAATTGGAATTTGAATTTTTACCCCGTTTTCGTTCATGGTTTAATTATTAAAGGTTTAATTTTGGTTCGAGTTCTTATTTAGTTAAAAATTCTATTTTTATTACGCGTGTGTGTTGGGTTTAGCTTCCATTGTGTGTTTTCAATTTCATATTCTAGGTTTCCATTTTTAATTAACACGTGTCCCAATGTTTCCTTAAGTAGGCTAGTGTTTCCATTGTTTGCTTCTTAGTTCCATGTATGTTAGTTTTAGGGTTTCACTTTGCGTGTTATTTTAATTAGTTTGAATAAATTTCAACAACTTTGAAAATCCCAAATCTGAACTAAGTTCAGTTCATTTTTATTTTCAATTGGGAGAACGTAAAATCTGAGATTAAAACGCATTCCCTGAGGAGACGATCTAGCCCTTGGGCTAAATATTACACAACGTAACTCCTATACTTAGGATAGCTTTCGAGCTGCTCATTTTTCGAGTGAGTCACCTGGCACCACTCCCTCGATGGCCTCTAATGTGTTCTCTAATAAAGGGACAACCTTGATTCCAGTTCGCTAGTGATGTGATCACGCTACATTATTATATAAAAGGTCATTAATATTAATTAGGAAGTGTAAACATCAATAACACTTGTAATGTAATGCTAAGATAGTTTTATGAAAATTACCTTTCGATGATTGACAAACAACATTAACACACTGCAATGCATCATATCTAATTTGCTGCGGTTCTCAGCATTTTTTGCATAGATAGCCTGGGAAAAAGATGTAATGATTTTTCATTATCCACGTTGATACAAAAAATTAGTTATTATAATCTAAACACATTACTTGATAGCTAGAGTTGAGGAAATGGTGACACACCACCTCCCAATCCTCTAAGGAGATCTTATCATATGGGTGTGCTTCAGCCTCATCTCCCATCTCCTTAAAATGGCCATACATTTTGTTGCGATAAGTCTTAAACCGAGCACACAACTGCACGTTCACCACCTTTTTGACATGCTATGCGGTGAAAATGTCCATTTAAAAACTTTCCTGCATATGAAATATATATATATATATATATATATAAATATAATGTTATACAGTGAATAATATAGTGTATGAAAAGTATACGAAATAGTTTAGGGTTACGTACCAAGATGTGCTGGTAGAGAACCATGTGCTGATCCTCCTTCATCTTTGGCCAGGTGAAGCAGGTGACTAGTGCATATTGTCGACATATAATGTCGAGCTCCTGTGTCCAGGCTGTGCACCAATTGTCACACGGTGTTGTGAAGCTTGGAGGAACATCAATCTGGATCTGTTGCCTAGTCCTCTCCAAGTGCTTGTGGAGCACCTGTTTTTTGTGACACCATGACCCGACCTCATCACCCGTGTTGTAGAGGTCGATGCTAAAATAAGTGTTAAAGGATTCATTATGATCATACACATGTACGTCAATTAATATGTTAATATAAATCAAATACTCATAGTCTTACCAATGCTGCTCAAAATGGTGGGCAATTCACCCTGGGTCTGATCCCCAGCTGATGGATCCATGTCATGCTAGGGTCCCGAGGGCTCAGATAGTGCCACATCCTCACCGATGGTTACATACAGAAGGTTCAATTCCAAATTCAGCAGTCTCTACGTGTTCTGCCACGACACCAACCCTATTCAATGGTATTGGATCGACTCCTTCCTTAGCAACATTGAAAGTAGATTGCGTTGTTGTACTAATAGATGACTCATTTTCTTGGAAAGCATCCTCGTTGACACTCTTCTCCCCATCTATGACTTCTGTAATATAATACAACCATCGGAGAGGAATTTTTTGGGCCATATGCCATTCACCCTTCAATTTTGTGTCCTTATAGTAGAACACTTGTTCAGCCTACGTTGCTAGAACAAAAGGGTCATTTTGATACCATGTCTTGCTAAAATTGACACTGCTAATGTAGGCATTCGTGTTTATTCCACTTCTTTTATTGCTAATGTCTTACCAGGAATACTTGAACATTTGGACAAGTCTATTGGTTCCATAGTTAAGCTCTATAATGTCCCAAGACACCAAAGTAGTGAATTTTCTCATCTTTTTTTGTGCCCAGTACCGCAACCCCACAATTGGGTTCTTCTATGCAATTCGAGGGACTTCGTATGAAATCGTAAGTTATTGAGAATGCAACTGTTGTAGCGGTTAACTCGTTGATCAAGGCCACATGCCAACGCATACAAATCTTTACTTGCCATTGGTTATTTAATATAATTGTAACAACCCGCTTATCTTATCATATAAGACAACATACTTAATAACAAAGTTAACCCAAACCCATGGGTAACGGGGACATATATGACATTCACAACGAAAACCTAAGCAGCGGTAAATATAAATCACATTTTCATAACTATAAAATATAAATACCAGAGTCAACTATATTCCCAAATATCTGTATTTATGTACAATCTCCAAATATAAAAAATACATATGAACATATCTAGGAACCCACAACACATATCTATTGTCCCTAGATCAAAACTTACCCTCCTAGCAAGGTAGTATCATTGACTCAACGACGGCCATGATTTGTCTATCTTTCTGGGTTTCTTGAAAATTATTTAAGTTCGAGGGTGAGACACTTCTCAGTAAGGGAAAACAAACTAAATACAATCGTGTGACAACATGAATATTTGATGCAATTATACACATACAGCACATTTCATATACCTGAAAACATTCATCATATGATAATGAATAATCATATACTTTCATATTTTCTAATAAATCATACAGTTCATAAATTGTCTGATATAATTGATAATACTGAAAATTCACCTAGGATATATAGCTAGTTGATGTCATGTATTATACCCCATGACGGGTTGTGCAGCCCGAAGGTGGGACCTGACAATAGCTGGCCGACCACTGTCGAGTCAAAAATATCTGTAAGTATGATGGGCCCGCCATACCCTAGTTCGGACTGTTAGGTGGACGTCTACAACTCTACATTGAAAGCCACATTGACAATCCATCTCCCACCCCTTTGTGGGGTGGTTAGCACAAGTCTGAACATAATATCTGATCTGTATAGTAATGGTACCATGCTCCTGTAACTGAACTAAACTAACATCTGGGTTCTGATAACATATAATACATGATAATATACCATTTAACGTAAATATATTGATAGCATTTTTTGTAGTAACATAATACATATGGCCTTGGGCCGATTACTTTCATATCTGAGGTCTTGTGCCAAAATCATACATATACATACGGCCTTGCGCCGAATCATGCATCATACATGGCCTTGCGCCGACTATCAATCACGGCCTTGCGTCGGCTATCAATTATGGCCTTGCACCGAACATTTCATAAATATCATTCTGAATAAATAACTTATTTATCATGTATTTTGAAATCATAATGTACTGCATTATTTCACAATTCCTGAAAACATACTTTATTCATAAATTTGCCATATCATAATACTTATCATGTAAAATAATATTCATGCCACACAATGTTGCGTAAAAATCATACATTTCATTCTAAAATCGTATTTCCTGTATAACAGCAGTATTTTCCCAAATATGCATTTCAATAATATTCAAATATAATACATGCTTTTCTAAAAATTAATTTACTAATAAATGATAATAAATTGCATAGAAAATAACTGCTTTAGTTTTTTCCCTTACCTGATACTAAAAAGAAACCCCCTAAAAATACTGGTCTTGCACTCGCAGGGTTCCCCATTCAATTCCCTAAAAACAATAACTCTCAGAACTAAAGTTCAGTATTTCTCAATGAATAACCTTTCCTATAACTATGGGAAGACCAAATTTGGCATAAAAAAGCCTTACCTTAAACTAGGGATGAATTCCAATTTAGCTCCACCAACGACCCGCTCCGGAAAGCTTGGAGAGAACTTCTCTAGGAGCGTCGTAGTGGCCTCAGTTCATCGATCCAGTGAACAAAGGAGCCGAAATCAAAGAAAGGAGCGAGAGAAACCATAGAGAGGAGAGAGAGAAAGGGTTTGAGCGTCGAAATTTTGCTAAAAAAATGAAGTTTGGCCTTTTTATACACTGGCCTTCATCGACGAGCCACGTCACCTCGTCGATGAGGTCAAGAAGGCTTCTCATCGATGAACTCTCCCCCTCGTCGACGATATTCAGATTTGCCAAAATCATCCTCTCAGTATCTTCTCGTCGACGAGCACACAGTGCAACGTCGTCGATGAACGTGAAGCCTACTACCGCATTTATATATATTTTTCTATTTTCCTCTCTCTTATTATTTAAACACCATTATTATTTAGGTCATTACAATAATACATGGCTTTCATTTATTAATTAAAAAGGAGTTTAGATGAGTAAACCGTCAATATTAAAACTGTACATTACTTCAAACTCACATAAAATTTGTTACTTACACGGCTTCCAAACCAATTGAAAAATTCCTTCTTATGTCTTTCATCAACATTCCTTTCATTTTGGGCCATAAGTTCAGCTTTATGTTCACTATATGCAACAATAGTACATGTTAATGTCACTAAGTATATATATGCATATGTAAAGACAATGCAAAGTAAAGAGTTTGGAACCACGTACTCGATATATGAAACAATTTCATCACAATTATTAAGGACATAAAAATGCGCCTTTCGTAGGTCCTCCATATCAACGAAATCGTAAACCTATGCACCGAACGGTCGAACATTTCCTCGAAATATAGAGCTCGTGGGTTCTTAATCTTCGATATTAGCACGAACATTTGCATTTCGCTCCCCATGAGTGAACCTTGTGTCAATATTATGTAACATTGAGCAAAATGCAAGACACTTACTGTCAATGTTTGTCCCCATCACAAATCAGATGCAACTTAGGCAGTACTCCCATATCTTCCATATCCTGGTGAGCATTTGTATTGTCCTTTGTCTTCCTATTTATATTCAACAATGTACAAATGAAATATTCACAATGTTCTTCTCAATGTGCATAATATCCAAGTTGTGGCGTAGTCGTAGATCTTTTAGTATGGAAACTTGAAGAAGATGCTTTTTTTTTTGTCCAATTTAACTCCCACTCAGCACGTTTCCTTTTTCTACTCCTTGGCGGTTTCCAAAATTTCACATCTTTGATCAACTTGAGTTGCTTTAATATCTCTTCCCTATTTAGTCGGTTTGGCTACAACTTTCGTTTAGGTTTTCCATTAAAACTTCTGACACCACGAGTCCTCTAAGGATGTCTAGGTTGTAGAAAATGACGATGACACATAAAGCATAACTTGTGTCCATGTTTTAAGGATAAGGACCTAGCATCCTTATTACACACTGGGCATGCTAAGTACCTTTTGTGCTTTAGCCCGATAGATTGTCGTAAACGGAAAAATCATTAATTGTCCACAACAGTACAACATGCATATGAAATGTTCTCCTAGTTTCCACATCAAATGTCTCCACTTATTCCCATAGTTCTTTCAAGTCATCAATTAACAGCCTCAGATAAACATTAATATCATTACCAGGTGCCCTTGGTCTGAGAATAAGTAAAGACATATAAATGGTGGGTTCTTTTATACATCGCCATGACGGTATATTATATGGCATCATCATATCTGGCCATATGCTATACTAGGTGTTTATGTTATTGAAAGGATTGATCCCATTTGAAGTAAGACCAAGTCTGATGTTGCGAGGATCACTAGAAAACCACGAATGCATTTTATCAAACTCGGCTCAAGCTTCTGAGTCCATTGGATGGCTGGTGTTTTCCTTTTGAAGACGTTTATCTTTATGCCATCTCATATCTGCAGCTGTCTTTTTGTGCATGTACAATCTTTGCAGCCATAGTATTAATGGACAATGTCGCAAAACCTTTTAGGAGATCTTTTTACCTTTATTTTGATTAATTTTTTTTACCTCAATTCACCACATTCCGAGCACTCGTTTGCATTTTCAAGTTCACCATAAAAGAGTGCACAATCATACCTACATGCATGTATTGGAGTGTAACCGAGACCCAATTCACACATGTATGTCTTCGCCTCATAAAAGGAATTTGGAAGTGTTTCACCATCTGGTAGTTCTGCCTTAGTGAGGCTTAAATGCATGTTGAATGCGCTATGAGATAACCCATGCATTGTCCTTGCATGAAGCAACTTTATCAATAACTCCAATTTTGAGAACTTTGCACATTTTGGATATAGGGGCACCAATGCATCCCTCACAAGATTAGCAAATGGTTTACTGAATTGATTTAATGTACTAGGATCGTAAGGTATGGTATGTACTGAAGTAGATTCATCATCAGTACGCGAGACACAAACATCGTCCATGTCCACTATAATCCCCCATTGCAAGTCACCTAACATTTAGATTAACCCTTCCGAACATGTATCACCACCTACTATACACCCTCATCTTCATCTTCATCATCATGACTCTAAACTGCATAATATTCACCGTGGAACACCCATGTTGTATATCTTTTCTCCATTCCAAAGTCTAATATATGTTCATGAACCAAATCAATGTGTCGAAATGTTATGTTTTGACATTTTTTGCAAGGAAACCTTATTCTACTGGCTTTGTCTATTCGAGGACGCACAAAACTCTATGAAATCATGTACCTCTTTCACATAATATGGAAAAAACTTACCCCGAGCCTTCATCCAACTCTTATCCATGTTCATTAATTACCCTATACATGTTCAAGTAGATGGTGTTGATTATTCACTCATAATGTTTATGACGCATGCATCGTGAATCCTAACATCAACCACCTTTAGTTTAAAGGGTACGAATCCTATCCTAGTAAGGAATGTTGCATTTACATTGCAGTCAATCGCTCAAATTCCTTTGTTATAGTCATTTGAAATTTTGGCAACATCTCACTATAGCTCTCCAAGTACACGCGATGGGGGAAGTGAATATATTACTAGTTTTCCATCACTAACAAATTGTCACGACACCCTGCTATGCACCTAGAAGCACAAGTAGAGATGTGCTCGAAATATGTAATGACAATGAACAAATTGTGAATGATAACAACAATGTAAATACAACTTCCTAAACTATCCACATTGGACAATTCAATAATGGTTGAAATACAAACACCACTAATTGTAAATGAAACAAATAATTAACATCTTCAATTGATTATTAATCTACATACTATGACTAATAATCAATTGAACATTTATTGATTTGTCTCACATGTACGACGAGGCATAAATGTATAGTAACCATTCTTAAATGGGTCTAATCTTCAATGAACACATGCATATAATGAATGACTAAAGAGGACAATTAAATGACAGTAAATAATTAATTGTTCTAAAAGACGCCTCATTTATTTGGAACTCAAACTATCCTTATACGCTCAAGATCTTTGTACTACACACCCGATGTGGGACCTCGACACAAAGGCACTATCCTCCACTCCACTATCAACTCAACTAGCACACAACAACCTATTCATCTAACCAGAATGCAATTCACAATGTCTGCATCAAGCATGCAGAAGCTGTTCAACAATATCATTACGCAAAACTAAAGTCTACATCCAACATGCAGAAGCTTGCACAATAATATTCACAACAACTCTTATAGGTTCATATAATAAGTTTCTGATGCTAAATTGTTAAATGAGCTCTACGAACACTATCCCTTTATAATATTTTTATATTATTGTTGAATTTAAATTTTTGAAATATATAATGGATAATGTCAAATTTGAAGTTCATGTTATACTCGAATTATGCAAGTAATTTTAATTAGTAGTTAATAAAATAGTAATTCAATTACTATTGGCAACTAAAAATCAAATTACAAATTTTATAAATTATTAATAATTCTTTTTAAAATCCATTGGTGTGAGCTTGTTGACCTTATAGCTCATTCCCGATTTCGATAATGACAAATAATCTATGTATTTGATGACTTTCAAGTTTGTGTGCAGGATCATACTAACTGGATCACTTTGATAGCATGCATCAACTTGAAGAATTATGAAGACACACACACACAGATATATATATATATATATATATATATCATTTGTTGTAATATTATTAAGTTTGTATTAATTTAATTTCAAATGGGTCTATAATAATCTCTGCATGTCATGCATGTAGGTAATTGTAAGATTAAATGACCCTAGAATGGCCCTTAGGTCCTCACACTTGAATGCACATGAATATAGGACCTTAGCCCAAAACCATGAGGTTTCGGGCGACCAAACTTGGCAAGAATATTTGCCTCGGTCGACTGAACTGTGGAAAAGTCAGCATGTTGACTTGACTTCAGGCGACCAAACTCAAAAGAGCATATCTTCCTAGGTCAATCGAAATCCCATTCGAACTTTTCCCAACAGTTCATGCTACGGAACATTTACGTTCAAAATAGCTTCAGGCTACCGAATTAAGGAATTCAGGCCACCAAATTCAGGAACAGGAAACCGAACCTCGAGCGGTTTGGAAAATTGCTTGGGTCAACCACACGAATATATATTCGGGCACCCGAACATGGAAAACCTGCCTTTTCCATTGTGCCTGTTCGGGCGACCAATCTATAAGTTCGGTCGACCGAAAGTCTAGGGTTGACTTAATTTTACCATGGGTAATTAAGGTTAAATGAGAGGTTAATGTTTTAAACATAATAAAAATAATTTTAAAAATTACCAGTGTGTCCCCAACGGCTAATTTTCCCCTATTGGCTATATATACTCATTCATTTTTCTTGATAGCGGGTTGATTAGCAAGATTATTAGCAAAAAACTCTCCCAAATTTACAAAGCCTATTTTGCTAATACTACTTCTAAATACTCTCACACACTCGTTTCTTTGATCATCCAAGTATTGCGAGATTTCCTAATGTGCTAGTACTCCATTTTAGATTACTTAAAACTCTTATTTGTGTTGTTGATGATTGTATTTGATTTTGAGAGTTAAGCAAGAGTTTCTCCACAGATTTAACTTGATAAATCTAGTGTGGGGAAAACTCATTAGCTTGAGGGTCTTTGCATTGTTATTACAAGACCCCTTAAGCAATATTGTTTGTGTGCAAAGCATTTGACAAGCTCAATTTCAAACAACTCTTGTGCTTATTACACTGAGAAAAATACTTTTGAGTTTGTTTGAATATTCTTACCAACATCTTTGAAAACCTAATCTAATATTGAGATTTATTATATCTTATTTCAAAGAATAGCTTATTTGAACACTTTTGTGGATATTTGGGATTATACATTGCTGAGTGTATTTTGCACATAATCACATCACCGAGCTTACAATTCCTATATTGTTGATGTGCATTTGATTAATTGTCATTGGTACATATCTGCTTGATTGAGAAGCACAATCACTGTACCTAATTTGTTTTGAAATATAGTATTCCAGGCATGGCCTGAGGGGGCGGTAATCCAGCCCAGAAGGATTGGTTGTGTAGGTTGAGGTTAGCCCTGTGCTAATTGACCTAGTTTAATTTAGGTGCCGCTCCACCCGTTAAGTGAGCCTACAGTGTAATCCTTGTGCTTGTGAGCCAATACGGGGATATAGGTTGTTTGCTGAACCTCGATAACATTTTTGGTGTCATCTCTATTTACTGCTTTATTGTGCATACTTATTTAGATCACTTGTGCAGTTAAATTTCTGCTGAATATATATTGTTTTATCTTATACACACTAGATTGACCTTAGGCTTGTGTAATACTATTGCTAGTGGACTAACCTAGGGGATATATATTTTAAAATACCAATTCACCCCCCTCTTGGGATTACGGTAAGGCTAACAATTGGTATCAGAGCCTAGTAGCTTAGACTTAATAGTTATTTTGCAAAAGATCTAAATGGCTCATAGCACTATAACCCTTTTCCCTGAGGGACCCTCTTCCACACACCCTCTAGTTTTTAGTAGTGTCAATTACACCTTCTGAAAATAGAGGATGCACATCTATCTTCAGAATATTGACTAGAAGGTGTGGAGAGTTGTCTCTAAGGAAAACTATGTTCCTATGAAAACTGAAGGTGAAACTAGAGTTCTTAAGACTCAAGAGGAATATACTGATGATGATATGAAAGTTATTAGTTTAAATGCTACTGCCATGATTAATCTAGTGGTCTTGATGTAAATGAATTTAATAGAGTTATGGCATGTTCATCTGCTAAGGAGATATGGGATAAGTTAAAGGTCACATATGAGGGTACTAGAGATGTTAAAGATAGTAGGATTGATGTGTTGGCTAGTGAGTTTGAAGCATTTAAGATAAACATTAGTGAGTCCATTTAGAGCATGTACACTAGATTCACACACATCATTAATTCACTACATGCATAAGGTAAGACCTATCCTATGTATGATGATTAGGAAAGTCCTTAGGGGTTTGGCTTTAGTTTGGGAAGCAAAGGCTACAACCATATTTGAGGGTAGAGACCTTTAGGCTATGTCATTGGATGAATTGATAGGTTCACTTATCACCTATGAGTTAGCTATTAACGAGAGACTGAATGAGCACAATAGGATGAAAAAGGTGACTGCATTAAAAACATCTACTGATACTTCTAGTGAGTGCAGTGAACCCGAATATGAAGATGACTAGGCTATGCTTACTAGAAATTTTTGCAGGTTCTTCAGGAAGAACAATAAGCCACACAGAAAGTTTAGGGAGTCTGCATCTGAGAAGGGAGAGTCTAGTAAAAGAAAAGAAAAATCGAATGCTCCCATGTGTTATAATTCAACCAATTTGGGCATATCAAATCAGATTGCTTTTTTCTGAAAAAGGAGTTTAGGAAAAAGAAGAAAGCCATGAAAGCAGTTTCCTCGTGGGATAAAAAAAATAGCAACGATTTAGATTCAGATGACAACGACTCTGAGATTGCAAACTTGTGCCTAATAGCACGAGACGATAAGGTATTATCTTCTTGTTCTTTATCTTCGTATTATTCTGATGATGACTGTGATTCTAATAGCATGCATACTTTTAGAGAATTGCAATTTGAATATATTCGTGTGTCTAAATTGTTGAATAAAATGACCAAGGAGAATGATATTTTGAAAAAGAAATGCGAAAATTGGTCAAAATTGTTTGAAATTGCAAAGAAATCTTATGCTTCGTTTCTTAAATAAAAAGATTTGAAAATTTCCAGGCTTGAGAGGAAATTAGAGGATAACTCCAAAATCGTTTTTAAATTTACTGAGGGCCAACAAAATTTTGAAAAACTCCTTGGGGCCCAAAGAAACTCTCTTAGCAAAGAGGGGCTTGGTTTTAATGGTGTTGAAAATGTGAGACGACTTGATCTTTACTTAGGACATTTTACACGAGAATCAAAATCCCAAATCCAACCTAAAGATCCACGGTGTCAAATGAAATGTTTTAAATGTAAACAAATTGGGCATATTCAATTTGATTGTCCAATTAGAAATAAGCAAGTTAAAATTAAAAGGGTGTGGAGAATTAAGGGAGAATCAAGCGCTACCCCCCGTGGACCCAATATAATTTGGGGACCAACTTTAGTTACATAAATGTTTTTGCAGGTGTGCTTGAGATCGTCATCATCCAAGGACAGGTGGTACTTGAATAGCGGTTGTTCCCACCACTTGACTGGTGATAAGGCAAAGTTTGCATCCATAGCTCCAAAACAAGGAGGATTTGTGACCTTCAAAGACAATGCCAAAGGGAAAATCATTGGTGTAGGTAAGGTTGGTAAGGAACCTTCTCTTGTCATTGATGATGTTTTTACTGGTTGATGGCTTGAAGCATAATTTGTTGAGCATTAGTCAATTATGTGATAAAGGCTATAGGGTATCATTTGAAAATGATAAATGCATAGTTGAAAATAAATAAAATAATAAA
Organism: Malania oleifera; assembly: GCF_029873635.1. Taxonomy (NCBI): domain Eukaryota; kingdom Viridiplantae; phylum Streptophyta; class Magnoliopsida; order Santalales; family Ximeniaceae; genus Malania; species Malania oleifera. The sequence goes on along the minus strand of NC_080428.1, from coordinate 28,802,893 downwards.
ATTCTTTTCACTGCAAATCGCCATGAAAATGTATATACAACTACTTTTGATAATCTAGCTTCACAACAAGTAACTTGTTTTTTCTGCAATAAATGAAGCTAGTTGGTTATGGCATAGGCGCTTAGGACATGCTAGCATGGATTTGTTGTCAAAACTAGTAAGAAAGTACCTAGTGAAAGGCTTGCCTAAAACATCATTTTTAAAAGATAAAATCGGTGATGCATGTCAAATGGGTAAGCAAACAAAATCAAACTTTAAGAAAAAGAAATTTATATCTACCACTAGACCACTTGAAATGCTACACTTAGATTTATTTGGTCATAATCAAGTTCAAAGTGTAGGTGGTAAATTGTATGCCTTTGTTATTGTGGATGATTATTCTAGGTTCACATGGGCACTGTTCCTTTCTTATAAATATGAATCATGTGAACAATTCATGAAATTGTGTAGAAGAATTCAGAATGAAAAATGATGGCATAGAAGACTATTATGACTTAGAGTGCATTTCACATAATTTTTCTGCACCTAGGACCCCACAACAAAATGGTGTTGTAGAAAAAAAGAATAGGTCATTGCAAGAAATGGGTAGGACAATGCTAAATGAACATAAATTATCCAAATATTTCTGGACAGAAGCTGTGAATACTGCATGTTATGTCATGAATAGAGTGCTAATTAGATCATCACTTAACATGACTCCATATGAATTTTGGAACAACCATATACCTAATATTTCATATTTTCATATTTTTGGTTGTAAATACTTTGTAGTTAGAGATAATGAACATATAGGGAAATTTGACTCTAAATTTGATGAAGGTATTTTCCTAAGCTTTTCACTTAATAGTAAAGCATATAGAGTTTTCAATAAACGAACACTAACTGTTATTGAATCCATTCATATTGTGTTTGATGAATCTAATCCATTTTCTAAAAGAAATTATGAAGATGATATTGATATGAGAAAAGGTTTAGATAAACTATCTATTGAAAATAATGTGGACATCAATTCAGAAGTAAATGATAAATCAATTAAAAATGATAAAGTTGAAAATGAGGTTCAAGAACTACCTGGGGATTGAAAATACATTAGGAACCATCCTTTAGATCAAATTATAGGTGAACCTTCATGTGGTGTAGCCACACAGCCTTCCTTAAGAAACCTAGTTAGCCATTTTGTTTTCTTTTCCTAGGAGGTGCCTAAAAATATTAAGGAAGCCATAGAAGATGAGTCTTGGGTAATGCCTATGTAGGAAGAGCTTAACTAATTTGAAAGAAGTAAAGTATAGACCCTAGTTCCTAGGCCAAATGATCATACTATTATTGAAACTAAATGGGTATATAGGAATAAGAAAGGTGAGAATGGGGTAGTAACCAGAAATAAAGCTACACTTGCCTAGGGATATAATCAGGAAGAGGGGATAGATTTTGATGAAACCTATGCTCCTGCAGCTAGAATGGAAGTCATTCATATGTTGCTTGCTTATGCCACTTTTAAGAACTTTAAAATGTATCAAATGGATGTTAAAAGCGTATTTCTAAATGGCTACATTAATGAAGAGGTGTATGTAGAACAACCACCCGACTTTGAAAATCATAAATATCCTGATCATGTATCTTGGTTGTCCAAAGCCTTGTACGGATTGAAACAAGCTCCTAGAGCTTGGTATGAGAGGCTTAGTGGTTTTCTATTAGAAAATGGGTTTACTCGTGGTAAAATCGACACTAAACTTTTCATCAAATTTAAAAATGATGATATGCTCCTTGTTCAAATCTATGTTGATGATATTATTTTTGGAGCAACTAGTGATGATTTGTGTAATGAGTTTGCCAAATGCATGCAAAGTGAATTCGAAATGAGCATAATGGGTGAACTGAGTTTCTTTTTAAGACTGCAAATTAAACAGGCTAAATATGGAAATTTCATTTGCCAATCTAAATATGTTAGGGACTTGCTAAATAGATTTAATATAGAAGATAGTAAAATTCTTGGCACACCTATGAGTTCTTCCATCAAACTTGATAAAAATGAGTAAGGAATCCATGTAGATGTGAAATTATACCGTGGCATGATTGGCAGTCTCCTATACCTCACAGCTAGTTAACTTGATATCATGTTTAGTGTGTGCATGTGTGCTAGGTCTCAGGCCAATCCTGAGGAGTCTCATCTATTAGCAGTCAAAAGAATTCTTAGGTACCTAGTTGGAACTATAGAATTAGGCTTATGGTACCCCAAGTATATGACATTTGAGATAGTTATATTGACGCTGACTTTGCTGGTAGATAGGAAGAGTACTAGCGGCACTTGTCACTATTTAGGACAATCCTTGGTTTCTTGGTTCTCCAAGAAACAGAACTTAGTTGCCTTATCAATAGCCGAAGCAGAAAATATTGCATCTGGAAGTTATTATGCTCAAATGCTTTATATGAAACAACAACTTACAGATTTTGGATTGCACTACGACACAACTTCTATTAAATGTGACAATACTAGTGACAATTAATATTTCTAGAAATCCCATCTCGCATTCACAAACCAAACATATTAAGACTAGACATCATTTCCTTTGTGATCATGAGCAGAAAGGGGATGTGGCACTTAAGTTTGTGTGCACAAATGAGCAGTGGGCTGATGTTTTCACCAAACCACTTCCAAAAGATAGATTCATATAAATTAGACGTGAGTTAGGTCTAATGCATATTAGAGATGCTTCCTAGATTTTTATTGAGTGCACAAACAAAGGAGGAGCTTCCTAACAATTGGTATAACAATTGGTATCACTTCAAATCTATCGTTGCATTATTCTTTATGAGTTTGTATGTGTTTTGAAATGCATAACTATCATATCTCTTGCATATTGACAATTATGTTTATGTTTTATGAATACTGAACTATTTGAGTAAGTAGTTGTGGATATATTGTCAATATATTATTTAATCAGGTCACTTGTATATAGAAATTTTTGGGAAATGCTGTATTTTCAAACGGCATGCTGCCGAAATTTCTACAAATCTTCCCAACTTATCTCTTGTGTATGAATGTGTATTCCCATTTTCCTCTCTTTATACTTGAGCATTTTATTTGATCCCTTTTTCTTATTGCCGAAATGGGGAGAAGTTAGGCAAAATTGGGTATGATCAAATTCTCTTAAAATCTTTTAATTTCCCCATTATGCATAAACTCAGGGGGAGTTTATCTTGACTGTACCCATTTTTGCATTGTGTATTTGTCATCATCAAAAAGGGGGAGAATGTTGACCTTATAGTTCATTCCTAGTTTTGATAATGACAAATACTTTTTGTATTTGATGATTTTCAAGTTTGTGTGTAGGATTATACTAACTAGATCATATTGATAACATGCAGCAACTTGAAGAATTATGAAGACAGGACATATATATATATATATATATATATATCATTTGTTGTAATATTATTGGTTCTGTATTAATTTAATTTCAAATAGGTCTATAATAATCTTTGCATGTCATGCATGTAGGTAATTGTAAGCTCAAATGACCCTAGAATGGCCCGTAGGTCCTCACACTTGAATGCACATGAATATAGGACCTTAGCTCAAAAACCATGAGGTTTCAAGCGACCGAACTTGGCAAGTATATTTGCCTTGGTCGACCGAACCATGGAAAATTTAGCACGTTGACTTGACTTTGGGTGACTGAACTAAAAAGATCAGATCTTCCTAGGTCAACTGAAATCCCATTCGAACTTTTCCCAACAGTTCAGGCTATAGAACACTTACGTTCAAAATGGCTTCGGGCTATCAAACTAAGGAGTTTGGGCTACCGAACTCAGGAACAGGCAACCGAACCTCGAGCGGTTTGGAAAATCACCTCGTTCAGCCACTCGAATATATATTTGGGCACCCAAACATGGAAAACCTGCTTTTTCCATTGTGTTTGTTTAGGTGACCAATCTATAAGTTCGGTCGACTGAAAGTATTGGGTTGGCTTAATTTTACCATGTTAAATGAGGGGTTAGTGTTTTAAAAATAATTAAAATAATTTTAAAAATTACCAACGTGTCCCCAACGGCTAATTTTCCCCTCTTGTCTATATATACTTATTCATTTCTCTTGATTAGGGGTTGATTAACAAGATCATTAGCAAAAAAACTCTCTCAAATTTACAAAGCCTTTTTTGCTAATACTACTTCCAAATACTCTCATGCACTCGTTTCTTTGATCATCCAAGTACTGTGAGAGTTCCTAATGTGCTAGTGCTCCATTTTAGATTGCTAAAAACTCTCATTTGTGTTGTTGTTGATTGTATTTGATTTTGAGAGTTAAGCAAATCGAGAGAGTTTTTTGCTAATACTACTTCCAAATACTCTCATACACTAGTATGATCCTACACACAAACTTGAAAATCATCAATTTGTCATTATCAAAACCAGGAATGACCTATAAGGTCAACATTCTCCCCCTTTTTGATGATGACAAATACACAATGCAAAAATGGGTACAGTCAAGATAATTGTATTTGATGATTGTATTTGATTTTGAGAGTTAAGCAAGAGTTTTCCCACGGATTTAACTTGATAAATCTAGTGTAGGGAAAACTCATTAGCTTGAGGGTCTTTGCATTGTTATTGCAAGATCCCTTAAGCAATAGTTTTTGTGTGCAAAGTGTTTTACAAGCTCGATTTCAAACAACTCTTATTACATTTAGGAAAATACTTTTGAGTTTTTTTGAATATTCTTACCAGCATCTTTGAAAACCTAATCTAATATTGAGATTTATTAAATCTTGTTTCAAAGAATAGCTTGTTTGAACACTCTTGTGCATATTTAAGATTATACATTACTAAGTGTTGTTTGCACATAATCACATCACCGAGCTTACAATTCCTATATTGTTGATATGCGTTTGATTGATTGCCATTGGTACATATTTGCTTGATTGAGAAGCACAATCATTGTACCCAATTTGTATTGAAATACTATTGTATTCCAGGCGAGGCCTGAGGGGGCAGTAATCCAGCCCTCAAGGATTAGTTGTGTAGGTTGAGGTCAACCCTGTGCTAATTGACCTAGTTGTATTTAGGTGTCTCTTAACCCGTTACGTGAGCCTATAGTGCAATCCTTGTGCTTGTGAGCCAAGGCGGGGACGTAGGCAGTTTTCCGAACCTTGATAACATTTTTGGTGTCATCTCTATTTACTGTTTTATTATGTGTGCTTATTTAGATCACTTGTGCATTTAAATTTTAGCTGAATATATATTGTTTTATCTTATATGCACTAGATTGACCTTAGGCTTGTGTAATACTGTTGCTAGTGGACTAACCTAGGGGATAAATTTTTTAAAACACCAATTCACCCCCCTATTGGAATTACAGTAAAGCTAACAGAGCCTTTCTAGGCAATGGCCCAAAACTCATCTACTTGGTTGGTGTTAGAAGGGTGAATTATGGTGTTATTCCAAGAGGGAGGGGGGGGGGGCTGAATTGGGTATTTTTAAAAGATTATGACCTTTAAGATCAAATTTTGAAAAACCTTCAATTACTAACTTTCAAGTTACCTATCAACAAGGTTAATGTTTCACAATTAATCAATCTAGTATGTATCTTTGTCAGGCATACACTTTTACCCAATTACTCATAGATGTAACAAGTGTCCAACACATACACAATGCGTAAGTAATTTAAATACAATGCGGAAATTAAAAGGAGTTAAGGGTAAGAGAGATGCAAACACGATTTTACGAGGTTCAGCCAACCTGGCCTATGTTCTCTTATTGAGCAACCCACTCAAGAATTCCACTAAATCCCTGATCCTTTAATTAGGACTGAGCTTCCCTTACAATCTGCTGCTTACAAGAGGTACAAGTTCCTCCTACTCTGCTGCTTACAAGAGTTATGAATATTAAACACTAATTTGTTTGTATTCTCGATGAAACTTCATTTCTGCGCCCGACATTTGTTGACGAGAGGACACCTTCATCGATGAGTGTTCAACACTCGTTCATCAATGTGAACCTGAATTTCATCGATGAGAGCCTTTCTGAACTTTTAGAGTTCTCGATATATTTTCATCGACTAGAACAGGTCGTTCGTCGCCGAGGTCCCTTAATGCGTTCGTCGACGAGGCCATGGGGTTCATCGACGAGGCCTCTAAACATTTGCCTTTAAAATTACTTTTAAGTTAGGACATTTATAAATAAAATTTTCATGAGATGCATGTCCCCTAAGGTCAGTCTAGGGTATATTTCGAGCTTCTAGCTATGTCAGATAAAATATGCAAATACAATCAATTCTAAATACCCACACCTATGACGATATTGAACTTGACGCTTGCATCTTCATTCTTCTACTCTTTTAGTTCCATGGATTGTGCTAGGTTGTATATGCTTTAATCCTAATGGCTTCTGATGCAAATCATAGCACAACTTCAAAGGAACTAGTCCAAGTTCCAATTGGGCCGATTATGAGAGCACGAGCGAGGAAATTTAAAGCTGCACTCAAAATACTGATTCAAGAGGCATGGACTCAAGAAAATTCATGGAGGTCCATTGAGCATGACCCACGTGAGCGATAAAAATTCATCAACATGATTCAAGCTCTAGAAGAATCTGGCCAAGGCTAAGCTTAAATTGGCATGTTTAAATTGGGTCTCATTGTAAGGCTTGCATGCCATTTAATTTCCTTTTGACTTTTATGGACATGTATGGCTAATAACACGACCATTTAAAGCTCCCCACTTTCCTTTTCTATTTTAGGCATGTGATCAGCAATTTAAAGGATTGATTGTTTTTTTTTCTTTTAGGCAAGTAAGAGTTATTTTTTTACTAGATTTTAGCCTTTAATAGGATAATTATTTTTGGAATTTTCCTTGTAATGGCTAGCCTATAAATAGGCTTCTAAGCAATGAAAAGAGGCAGATCATTATTCAGTAAATTGTAAGAGTATTTTCTCTGCGATTCTTTAAAGAACTATTTGAACTTATCGGGATTTCTTGTGGCATTCACCAACGACTTATCAAATGGTTTCCCACCACCAATTGTGGTTTCTTCCTTATACCGAGGTTTTTGTTTCATAATAAACAATGGGTTGAGGTCATATATACCAAGGTTCTTACTTTTCGTAAACAATAGGTTGAGGTATATCATTCAATTCTGATCGTAGAACGATCTTGGGTTCCTTTTTCGTTGTCAGATCTCGTTATTTTGGAAGGATTCACATCATTTGGTATCAGAGTACAAGTTCTAGTTCAGGTTTGCCTATCCCTTAAAACCTTTCTTTTGTTTCTTTATTCTGTGTTCTTGTAGTTTCCAAATTCGGTTCATATACCCTAGTTTAGCCGAATTTCCTTTACCCCATTCCGCTCATATTTTGTTTGTTCTAATTTATTTCAAAATTTTATTCTATTGTTATCAAAATCCAATAGCAGATCATTAAAAAGAAAAGAAGGAAAAAAAAATTTGTTTGTTTTCATTCATTTTGGGTTCCAATATGCCCGAAAATCACCTCACCCCAAAATTCAAATATTTGTTTGTCTTCATGGAAGTTTTGGCTGTTTTAAATCTAGTCAGCCATGTTTCCTGTATTCTTGCTTTTAAAACCTGAAATTCCTTGATGAGTTCTTGGTGAATTGTTGCTGGAAATTTTTAAGTATTGTTTAGTTTCAAAAGAGTTGGAAGAGAATTATCAAGTGAAAAAAGGCAAGAGTGGTGAGAACATTAAAGGGTTAAAAGCCACATATTTTTTTTTGAGTGAAACGCTAGTGTAGAGTGATTCACATTCTTGAGTGTAAACACGTAAGGGAGAGAATTGCGAGGTCCTTTTTTTTCTAACTTTGCTCTGTAGCAATCATGTCTCACAACAGTGCTAAGAGCATTGCCGAAGATGCTACGAAACTGGTTGATCTGAAAGTGTTTATGGAGGCCATGATCATTGAGATGAGGCATGTGATGAGGTTGGAACTGGAGTAGGTTCACGAACGGATAGATCAAATCGAGAATACACGTGAGAAGCAACCACAAAATGCCCCTAATGTGTGTAGAAGGGAAAAAGTTCAATCGAGGGGAGTGAGGGTTGAAGATGAAAAGCCTTAGGGGGCCGGTTTTGATGGAGAAGATGATCAGGATTCTATTGTTAGTAATAGGAGACATGGAGGGTGGTTTAGAGAAGCTAGGAATCTGGAAGATAACAACTTGGGTAGTATTAAGATGAAGATTCTATCATTTCAAGGTAGATCAACCCTGAAGCATACCTTGAGTGGGAGAAGAAGATGGATTTCCTATTTGACTGCCACAACTATTTTGAAACAAAGATGGTAAAACTAGTTTGAATTTTCTAACTATGCTTTTACTTGGTGGGATCAGCTTGTTATAAACAGGAGGTGGAATAGAGATCAACCAATAGAGACATGGGAGGAGATGAAAACAGTGATGAGAAAGCGGTTCGTTCAAAGTTACTACCACCGAGAGTTGTACAAAAAGCTACAAGGTCTTAGATAGGGAAGTCGGGGCGTAGAGGATATCTACAAGGAGATGGAGATTGCTATAATCTGAGCTAATGTAGAGGAAGATCGAGAGGCTACAATGGCTAGATTTTTATTTAGATTAAATCGGGAAATCCAAGATAAGGTAGAGATGCATCATTACGTGGATGTGGAACACATGGTGCTCATGGCCATCAAAGTGGAGCAACAACTCAAGAAGGGGGGTGGGTCACGTGAAGCCCATAACTCAAGTTCTACCTCTTGGAAACCAAGTTGTACCAAGCAGATGGAGAAGTCAAAAACGTCCAAAGCCGAGCCCAAATCCGCGAACACCTGCTACATTCCTCAAGATAAAATTGATACTTCTACCTCTAGGAATCGTGACATTTAATGTTTTAAATGTCAAGGCAGGGGACACATAACAAGTCAATGTCCAAACAAGCAGGTCATGGTGTTGCAAGAAAATGGTGAAATTGTGACCGACAATGAAGATTCCGACACCGACGACATGCCACCATTGGAGGACGTTTCCGAGAAGGAATATTTAGCCCTTGATGCATTGACATTGGTGGCAAGGAGAGCATTAAGCTTGCAAGAAAAAGGAGTTGATGAAGTGCAGTGGGAGAACATATTTCACATTAGGTGCTACATCAAAGACAAGGTATGTAGTGTGATTATTGACGGTCGTAGTTGTACTAATTTTGCAAGCACAATTATGGTGGAAAAATTGAGACCACGAGTGTTGAAGCACCCTTAACCGTACAAGTTGCAATTGTTAAATGATAGTGGTGAGGTAAGGGTGAACAAACAGTTGTTGGTTGCATTTCAAATCAATAAATACGAAGATGAAGTGTTGTGTGATATAGAACCGATGTAAGTGGGACACTTATTGCTATGGCATCCATGGCAGTTTGATAGGCATGTGAAGCATGATGGCTTTACGAACAAATACTCCTTTGTACTTAATCAACGATCAATCACTCTTGTACCATTGACACCGCAGCAAGTATATAAGGATCAAGTGAGATTGAAAAAAGAGAGTGATCAAAAGAAAGAGAGTGAGCAAAAGAAAAAGAGTGAAAATCAGAGAGAGACTGATAAAAATAAGGGAGAAAAATAAAGTCAAAATTCTTCCATTGAGAGAAAATAAGAGAGAAAACAAAAGAATTTCTATGCAAAATTTAGTGAAATTAAGCGAGCAATGTTTTCAAATCAGCTGATGAATGTACTTTTGGACAAAGAGGCATGTCTAAAGGCTAATGAACTTGACCTTGCTTTGCCTAGTTCTGTTGTTTCTCCTTTGTAGGAGTATGAGGATGTCTTTCCTGAGGAAACACCACATGGGTTACATCCAATCTGAGGGATTGAACATCAAATTGATTTTGTTCCCGGTGCGACAATTCCAAACTGAACAGCCTATAGGAGCAATCCCAAGGAGACAGAGGAGCTTTAATGGTAGGTAAGTGAGTTGTTGGAGAAAGGGCACGTCAGGGAGAGCATGAGTCCATGCGCCGTTTCGGTTTTACTTGCACCTAATAAAGGTGGGACGTGGAGAATGTGCGTTGATTGCCGAGCCATCAACAACATAATAGTAAAGTATCGTCATCCTATTCCTCGCTTAGATGATATGCTAGACGAGATGCATGGTTCTTGTGTATTTTCTAAGATTGATTTAAAGAGTGGTTATCATCTAATTAGAATAAAATAAGGTGATGAATGGAAAACTGCCTTTAAAACAAAGTATGGTTTGTATGAATGGTTAGTCATGCCTTTTGGATTAACTAATGCTCCGAGCACCTTTATGAGACTTATGAATCATGTTTTGCGTGCGTTTATAGACAGATTTGTTGTTGTCTACTTTGATGATATACTCATTTATAGAAAAAATGTGGATGATCATGTAGTACATTTTGAAATCTGTTATGGGTTTGCTTAAGAAAGAAAAGTTGTTTGCTAATATGAAGAAATGTACTTTTTACATCGATAAGCTTGTGTTTCTAGGATTTGTTGTTAGTGCACAAGGTATAGGTTGATGAAGAGAAGGGATGTGCAATCTAAGAGTGGCTGAGTCCCACAAGTGTAGGAAATGTTCATAGTTTTCATGGACTTGCTAGTTTTTACCGGCGGTTCATGAAGGACTTTAGTAGCATAGCCTCACCACTTATCGAAGTGATCAAGAAGAACGTTGGATTTAGATGGGGAGAAGAAAAAAAGAAGGCATTGTTGACCCTATGGGTCATTCCCTATTTTGATTATGACAAATAATTTGGTATTTAATGTCTATCTAATTTGTGTGCAGGTCTATATTAGCAAACCAATTGATGGCACATGAAGTAAATCCTGAAGACCCTGACATATTCATTAATTGTTTAAATATATTTTTGGTCTGTAGTTTGTTTCAAATGGGTTTGTAATAATCTATGCATGTCATGCATGTCATGCATGTCAACATGAGCATAGATTGACCATAGGGTACCGAATGTCATTAGGGCAATTGACTGACGCTAGATTTTTTTCGTGTTCTCATAGACCCTAGAAAGACCTTAGGTCCCTACAAAAATGCACAAAATAGTCCCCATAATCACTTATAATAGCAAGGGAATTAGTTAAAGTGAAAATGGACTAAACATGCAAAATTTGTGAGAGGTCGGGCGACCGAACCCTAGGAGTTCAAAACTCCTCGAGCGCCTGAACTGTTGAGAAGTCAACAGTTTGACCAGGCTTCGGGTGACCAAACCTATTTTGACCCTATCTCCTTTGAGTGCCCGAACCCTTTGAAAAAGACATTTCACCAACTTGGGCTATCTCATTTTAGTTCAAATAGGCCTCGGGTGACCGAACACATGCGTTTGGGCTACCGAACCTAGGACCGGGCACTCAAACCTACAAACAAATGTGTTTGACTTTTGTTCGGGCTACCGAACCTTCTCGGGTTAAAATTAATTTATCCAAGGTAAACATGGGTTAATTGGGTTAATACTTCCTAAGCATTTTATAACTTTTCTAATAATACCCAATAGGTCCCAAACGGTTATATTTTTTACCTTGTCTATAAATATGGGTTCATTTGTGAAGATTAAGATGAGATTTGCCAAAATCGTTAGGAAAAATCTTCTCTATCTCAAAATATCATTTTGCCCAAAAATACTCTCAAATATTCATTCCCTTGATACATTTTGATATTGTGAGAGTTTATTGATTGTCCTTGTGTTTATTAGATAATGCTAATACTCCCATTTGTTTAGTTTATTGTTTGATATTATTTTTGGGAAGTCAAGCAAGAGTTTTCCCACAGATTTTTATTTGATAAATCTAGTGTTGGGAAAAATTCATTAGCTTAAGGATCTTTGCATTGTCATTGCAAAGATTCCTATAGCTTGATTTTGTTGTGCAAAATATTTTCTACAAGCCATAATATTTTTTCAAACTACTCTTGAGCTCATTACATTGAAGGAGAATATTTTGAGTTAGTGTGAATATTTGATTAAGCATCTTTGAAACTCTGATTGAACATTGAGATTTAATATTAACTTCTGTCAAAGATATAGTTTGTTTTGAACACTCTTGAATATTCTGTTGATAATATCTTGTTGAGTGTTGTTTGCACAAATATTCACATCACTAAGCTTACATTGCCTATACTGTTGATGTGCATGTGATAAATTACATTGGGTACATATCTACTTTATTTGAGAAGCATAATCACTATACTGGTTATTTTGTAAAAAATACTGTTGTACTCCAAGCGTGGCCTAAGGGGGCGGTAATCCAACCCGTAAGGATTGTTAGGGCCTTCTCTGCCTCGTAAGAAGAATTTGTAAAGTTTGAGGTCAGCCTTGTACTACTTGACCTGACTATATTAGGTGCTACTCCACTCGTTAAGTGAGCATTAGTGGAATCCTTGGGCTTGCAAGCTAAAGGTAGGGATGTAGGCACTGTTGGCCGAACCCCGATAACATATCATGTGTTTATTTATATTTCTGCACTTTATATTTACCGCACGTGTCTGTTATAGTGTGAATGATGTGCATAATTTAAATTTTCGCATATTATATTTATCTGCACATTTGGGATTGCACAGAAAGACCCTAGGTTGTGATATTCTACTAACATCTGGTATAACCTAGGAATAAGTTTTAAAATTTCAATTCACCCCCCTCTTGGTAATACACCAAAGCTAACAGGCATTCTAATTAATCAAAGAGAAGCTAACCAACACCCCTTTATTGTCTTTATTTAACTTTTCAAAAACGTTTGAGATTGAATGTGATGCTTCAGGTATTGGCATAGGTGCAGTTCTTATGTAGGAAGGAAGACCAATTGCTTATTTTAGAAAGGAACTAAACAGGGCAGCCGTAAACTACCCAACTTATGATAAGGAGTTGTATGCATTGGTTCAAGCTTTAGAGACCTGGAAACACTACCTATGACCTAAGGAATTTGTGATTCACACCGATCATGAGTCCTTGAAACACTTGAAGGGCCAACACATGATAAACAAAAGGTATGCATGTTGGATGGAGTTCATCGAGACGTTTCCATACATCATCCGATATAAGCAAGGTAAGGCAAAAGTGGTCGCTGATGCACTTTCTCGTTGGTATGCCTTACTCTCCACACTTGATGCAAAATTGCTTGGTTTTAAGCACATTAAAAACTTATACGCTGTTGACCACGAATTTTGTGAGGCATACTGGGCTTGTGAGAAAACCGCTTGTGGTAAGTTCTTTAGGCTTTATGGATTCTTGTTTTGAGAGAATAAGTTATGCGTATCTAACTGTTCCTTAAGGGAGTTGTTAGTGCAGGAATCTCCTGGTGGGGGATTAATGGGACATTTTGGAGTTGCAAAGACTTTAACTATTTTTTAGGAACACTTCTATTGGCCTCACATAAAAAGAGATGTTGAGAGAATTTATGGTAGATTTGTCACATGTAGGCAAGCTAAATCCAGAGTGAGGTCCAACGATTTGTATACTCCTTAACCAATTCCTAGTGAGCCTTGGATTGATGTTTCAATGGACTTTGTGTTAGGATTGCCTAGGACTAAACGTGGGAGAGATTCAATTTTTGTGTTTGTGGATACATTTTCTAAGATGGCACACTTTATTCCATGTCATAAAATGGATGATGCCTCGCATGTTGCTGATTTGTTCTTTAGAGAGATTGTGAGATTACATGGCATGCCTAGAACAATTGTTTTAGATAGAGATGCTAAGTTCTTGAGCTATTTTTAGAAGAATTTGTGGTGTAAGCTAGGTACTAAGCTATTGTTTTCTACTACTTGTCATCCAAAAACTGATGGTCGAATTGAAGTAGTAAATAGGACCTTGTCTACTTTAGTAAGGGCAATCATTAAAAAAAAAATATCAAAACATGTGAAGAATGTTTACCACATGTTAAGTTTGCTTATAATAGATCTGTTCATTCTACTACTAAATTTTCACCATTTGAAATTGTGGATGAATTTAATCCTTTAACTCCATTAGATTTATCTCTTTTACCTTTGACTGAGCATGTTGATTTAGATGGCAAAAAGAAAGTTGACTTTGTCAAGAGGATTCATGAGAAGGCACAACCCAACATTGAGCGAAGAACAGAGTAGTATTCAAAACAGGCCAACAAGGGGTGTCATAAGCTGTGTTTTGAACCCGAAGATTGGGTTTGGCTGCATATAAGAAAAGATAGATTTTCGGCGCAAAGACGTTCCATATTGCTTCCAAGAGGAGATGGACCTTTCCAAGTCCTAGAGCGCATCAATGACAACACTTACAAGTTAGATTTACCTGGTGAGTATAATGTAAGTGCTACTTTTAATGTTACTGATTTGAGTCCTTTTGATGTAGGTGATGAGCAAATCCTTTTCAAGAGGAGGGGAATGATGCAAATCATAGAACAACTTCAAAGCAACTAGTCCAAGTGCCAATTGGGTAGGTCACGAGATCACGAGCAAAGAAATTTAAAGCTGCACTCAACAGACTGATTCAAGAGGCATGGACTCAAGAAAATTCATGGAGGCCCATTGAGCATGACCCATGTGAGCAACAAAGATTCATCAACATGATTCAAGCTCTAGAAGCTTGCATGCCATTTAATTTTCTTTTAACTTTTATGGGCAAGTATGGCTAATAACACGGCCATTTAAAGCTCCCTACTTTCTTTATCTATTTTAGGCATGTGATAAGCCAATTAAAGGGCTGATTGTCTTTTTTTCTGTTAGGCAAGTTAGAGTTATTTCTTTACTAGATTTTAGCCTTAAATAGGATAATTATTTTAGGAATTTTCCTTGTAATGGCTAGCCTATAAATAGGCTTCTAAGCAATGAAAAGAGGTAGATCATTATTCAGTAAATTGTGAGAGTATTTTCTCTGCGATTCTTTGAAGAACTATTCAAACTTATTATAATTTCCCATGGCCTTCACCAACGACTTATCAAACGGTTTCCCACCATTGTTTTTGGCATCTTCCTTATATCAAGGTTCTTGTTTCGTAATAAACAACTGGTTGAAATCATATATACCAAGGTTCTTGTTTGTCGTAAATAATGGGTCGAGGTCTATCATTCAATTCTAAATGTAAAACGATCTTGGGTTCCTTTTTCGTTGTCAGATCTCGTTATTTTGGCAGGATTTGCATAAGCTTCCATGACTTCCTCACCTTCCGTGTATGCTAAATATTGTTCCTGTTCACAATCTCAATGCACTGGTCAAATCCCAAGTGATTTGTCATTATCAAAACAAGATTAGACTCATAGAGTCAACAATCTTCCATTTTTTAATGATAATAAATACACGAGCAAAAATGGATTACACCTAATAAGGTTCCTCCTAAGATAATGCATAATTTAGAATTCAATAATATATGTTACACACAATAAAGTTAACACACATTGTAAAATATGCAATATCTTTGCTAGTAAAACTTCTCCCCTTTTTGACTTTTATTTATTTATTTTTAAAAATCTCTCTCCCCCTTTATTTAAAAAGAAAGGAAACAAATTTTTTGCATACTGAATTCTCCCCCTTTTTACAAGAGATAAATTATAATTTATTTTACAAACTTGTCCTAAAAATCATTTTATCATTTGTGCTTTAATTTCTCCCCCTTTTTGACATCAACAAAAAGGTATATATTAAAATGTTTGGATAGAAATGTATCTCAAAAAAAAAAAAAATTCAACCTTTATATTTCAAAATCGTACGGTGAAATATATCTCCTTATGTTACTCAGTTTACTTCTCCTCCTTTCCAATGTATATCTATGTTGTTGAATTAAATTTCAATGTTACCATACACAATATTTCAATTTTCATAGCCATGAATAAGCAAATCAGTCCATTAAAGTCTAAAGGTTCTTATTTAAGGATCAACATTTGTCATGTATCCAAAATTTTAACATGCAATCACCATGCTTTACGTTTAATACCAAATGTAAGAAAAATTTTTCCAAATGTGATACCAGATATAATGTGAAACGTTTTAACACATGTTAATGTTAATGTAAGTTGCTCCCCTTTAATTATGTAGTCTAAAGTAATTCTAAGCAACTTCTCAACTATGCATCATACCTAATTCACGTCTAATTTGGATAAACCTATCCTTCGGAAGTGGTTTCGTGAATATGTCTGTCCATTGTTCATCTGTGCATACAAACTCAAGTGTCACAGCTCCTTTTTGCACATGATCACGAAGAAAATGATGTCTAATTTCTATGTGTTTAGTTCGTGAATGTGAGATAGGATTCTTTGAGATGTTTATTGCACTCGTATTGTCGCATCTTATAGGAATTGTGTCATAGTGTACTCCAAAATCCATAAGTTGCTGTTTCATGTACAACGTTTGAGGACAATAAGTTCTAGCTGTTATATATTCTGCCTTGACTGTGGAAAAAGCAACTAAATTTTGCTTCTTAGAAAACCAAGATACTAACAAATGTCCTAATAAATGACATGTGCCACTAGTACTTTTTCTATCTACTTAACTTCTGGCAAAATCTGTATCTGAATAGCTAATAATCTCAAAGGAGGTATACTTAGGATACCATAATCCAAGTTCAATTGTTCCAATTAGGTATCTAAGTATTCTTTTGACGGCTAATAGATGGGTCTTTAGGTGCAACATGAAATCTTGCACATAAGCATACACTAAACATTATGTTAGGCATGCTTGCAGTTAGATATAGTAAACTGTCAATCATCCCACGATAGAGCTTGACATTTACTAGTATACCTTGTTCATCTTTGTCTAATTTTAAAGAAGAGTTCATTGGTGTTCCTAGAGTTTTACCATCTTCCATATTAAACCTTTTAAGCAAGTGTCTAATGTACTTTGATTGGTTTATAAAAAGTCCCTATTTTGCTTGTTTGATCTGAAGTCCTAGGAAGAAATTTAGTTCACCTATCATGCTCATCTCAAATTTGTTTTGCATACCACTTGAAAACTCATTGCACAACTCTTGATTTGTTGCTCTGAAGATGATATCATCTATGTATACTTGTAATAGGAGCAAATTTTCATTTTTAGCTTTTATGAAGAGTGTTGTATCAACCTTTCCTCTACTAAATCCATTTTCCAATAGGAAACCACTTAGCCTTTCATACCATGCTCTAGGAGCTTGCTTTAGACCATACAAGGCTTTAGTTAATCTATAAACATGATTTGGATTCTTATGGTTTTCAAAACCTGGGGGTTGTTCTACATATACTTCTTCACTTATGTAACCATTTAGAAATGTGCTTTTGACATCCATTTGATACAACCTGAAATCGTTAAATGCAGCATAAGCTAACAACATTCGAATGGCTTCCATTCTAGCTACAGGTGCGAAGGTTGCCTCAAAATCTATTCCTTCCTCCTGGTTATACCCTTGAGCTACTAGTCTTGTCTTATTTCTAACAACTATTCCATGTTCATCTTTCTTGTTCTTATATATCCATTTTGTTCTAATGACTGTCTTATCCTCAGGTCTAGGAACTAATGTCCAGACTTTATTTCTCTTAAACTGATTTAATTCTTCTAGCATAGATATAACCCATGATTCATCCTCAATTGCTTCACTCACATTTTTAGGTTCTTCTTGTGATAAGAAGGAAAAATGACTAATTGTATTTCTAATTGAGGATTGTGTAGTTTACTCCACGAGTCGGTTCTCCTATAATTTGATCTATAGGATGATTCTTTATGTACTTCCATTCTCTAGGTGGTTCATTAATCTCTTTTTCTACTTGAATATCTTCAGTCGATGTTTCTTTAAATTTAGTGTTCTTATTAGAATTATCTTCAATAGATAATTTTTAAAATTCCTTATTAATCTCAAGCTCATCTTCATCACTCTTTTGAGCAAATGGATTGGATTCATCGAATACAACATAAATGGATTCTACAACGGTTAATGATCGTTTGTTATATACCCTATAGGCTTTACAATCTAAGGCATATCCTAGCAAAAACCATCGTCAGATTTCACATCAAACTTTCCTAAATGTTCATTGTCTCTGAGCACAAAGCATTTGCAGCCAAAGACATGGAAATATGAGATGTATGGTCTGTGGCCATTCCATAATTCATATGGAGTCTTATTTAGAGTTGGTCTAATCAGGACTCTATTTAGAGCATAACAGGCGGTATTAACTACCTCTGCCCAGAAGTACTTAGGTAGTTTATGTTCGTTAAGCATAATTCTGGCCATTTCTTGTATAAACCTATTCTTTCTTTCAACTACAACATTCTATTGTGGTGTTCTAGGAGCTGAAAAATTATGAGATATTCCTAATGAATTGTAGTATTCTTCCATACCTTGATTTTTAAATTCTCTACCCTTATCATTTCAAATTTTAGTGATAGTATATCCCTTTTCATTTTGGATTTTCTTGTACAGTTTAATAAATTGTTTACACGCTTCATCTTTGTAACCTAAAAATAGTACCCATGTAAATCTAGAATAATCATCAACAATAACAAATGCGTATGATTTTCCTCCTAAACTCTGAATTAGGTTTGGACCAAATAAATCTAAATGTAGCATTTGGAGTGGCCTAGTAGTAAATATTACTTTCTTCTTCTTAAAACTAGATCTTGCTTGTTTTCCTAGTTGACATGCTTCACAGATTTTGTCTTTCATGAATTTTGACTTAGGCAATCCCTTAACTAAGTCTTCCTTAACTAGTTTAAATATTAAGTCCATGTTTGTGTGTCCTAGTCTCCTATGCCAAATCCAACTAATTTCATTCATAGAAGGGAAACATGTCACACGTTGAGAAGTTAAGTTATCAAAATTGGTGGTATAGACATTTCCATGACAATTAGCAGTAAACAATATTTTGTTTTCAGATTTGTTATCTATAGTGAATTTGTCATGTTCAAATGAAACTTTATAACCTTTATCACACAGTTGTCTTATACTTAATAGGTTATGTTTCAATCCATCAACTAATAACACTTTATCAATAACAAAGGAGGGCTCCTTACCGACCTTACCAACTCCAATGATTTTACCCTTTGAGTTATCCTCAAATGTAACGAATCCTCCATCTTTGAATATAATATATACAAATTTAGCTTTATCTCCTGTCATATGTCGCAAGCATCTGTGATCCATATGCCACTTGTCTTTCCAAGAGGATAATGGCAAGCACATCTGCAAGACATAATCAGATAACTACTTTTGGTACCCATATTTTCTTGGGTCCATGGGGGTTAGTACTAGACTCTCATTTGACTTTCCTGACTTTCTTAATTTTGACATCTTTGCTTTTAAAAGGACGATCAAATTTTATGTGACCTAACCTCTTACATTTAAAACATGTAACATATCTATAAGAATCTTTAGTTGGAATATACGATTTTGACTCTCTTACAAAATATCCCTTGTAAAGATGTCTTTGTTTTAGGTTTTCCTTTCCATTAAAACCAAGACCTTCCTTTTCTAGGGAATTTCTTTGAGCTCCAAGGAATTTTCAAAATTATTTTGTCCTTCTATAAATTTACTAATAATCTTAGATTTATCTTTCAAATTCCTTTCTAACTCCTCAATTTTCAAATCCTTGTCTCTTATTAGGGATGCATGAGATTCATTTTGACTTTCTACTAGTTTCAAAAATTATTTAAATTTTAATTTCAAATCAGAATTTTTATTATTCATTTTCTCAAGCATTTTGAGGGTATACAAATATTCTTGTTGTAGTTCATCATAAGAAAGCGTGCTATTTTCATTTTCTAAATCATTGGAATAATAAGATGAAGCAGAGCAAAAAGATTGTACCTCGTGGTCTTCGTGAGTCATCAGACACAGATTTGCAATCTCGTCATCACTGGATTCAGATTCTGAACTACTGGTACTGTGAGTATCCCAACCATCCTTTAGTATCTTCTTCTTTTTCTCGGACACTTTCTTCAGCTGGGGACAATTTGGCTTGATATGCCTAACTTCTCTACAGTTATAGTATGTAGGAAGATCATCCTTTTGCTTCCTTCTCCTTGACTCTCCCTTTTCTGTTTTTGAGCCTTTGAATTTTCTGGTGTATTTCTCGTTCTTTCTCATGAACTTTCCTAATTTCTTAGTGATAAGAGTCATGCTATCATCTGATTCTGAATCACTTCCTTCATTAGAGCTGTTAGATGATGCCTTAAGTGCTGTAACTTTCTTTACTTTATTTTGCTCATTCTTCCTTTCATTTATTGCTAGTTCATAAGTAATGAGTGAACCGTTCAGTCCATCAATCAACATATGCTTCAAATTCCTTCCTTCTGCTATTGCAGTTGCCTTAGCTTCTAAATTGGCAGTAGTCCCCTAAGTATTTTCCTGATCAACTCATAAGTAGAGTAAGATTTACCAAGACCATTTAAAGAATTTATGATGTGTGTGAATCTAGTGTACATGGACTGAATAGATTCATCAAGAGTTATTTTAAATGCCTCATATTCACTTGTAAACATGTTTATCCTACTATCTTTTACTTCCTTAGTACCTTCATATGTGACTTCAAATTTTTCCCAAATCTATTTAGTAGTGTTACAGGCCATCATCTTATTAAACTCATTTACATCTAGTGCACAAAATAGCAAGTTCATTGTAGTACCATTTATTTGCACAGATTTCCAGTCTTCCTTTGTATACTCATCTTCAGTGTTAGGAACATTTACCTTGTCAACTACTTTCATAGTAACATGATTTCCTTTAGATACAATTTTCCACACTTTCCAATCAACATTTAAAGATATATACTCATTCTTCTTTTCTAGTAGGTGTAATTTACACCACAAAAAATAGGTGGTCTAGTGGACGAGTGTCCCTCATTGAACGGGGTTACACCGGTGTGTGCCATTATGATCTTTTACAAAAATGATGGTTAAGTCTATGTAAACTAACTTTGATACCAATTTTGAATTACGGTGTTATCCCAAGAAGGGGGTGAATTGGGTATTTTTAAAAGATTATGACCTTTAAGATCAAATTTCGAAAAACCTTAAATTACTAGCCTTCAAGTTACCTAACAACAAGGTTAATGTTTCACAATTAATCAATCTAATATGTGTCTTTTTCAAGCGTAAACTTTTACCCAATTACTCACATATGTAACAAGTATTCAACACATACACAATGCACAAGTAATTTAAATACAATGCAAAAATTAAAAGGAGTTAAGGGTAAGAGAGATGCAAACACGATTTTATGAGGTTCAGCTAACCTGGCCTACGTCCTCGCATTGAGCAACCCACTCAAGGATTCCACTAAATCCTTGCTCCTTTAATCGAGATGGAACTTCCCTTACAATCCACTACTTGCGAGAGGTACAACTTCCTCCTACTCTGCTGCTTACAAGAGATACAACTTTCTCCTTAAACCCAATTCACAGCATGAACCGTGATTACAATATAGAATCACAATTCTGAAAAACTCAATATTGCTTTTAACCAAACTTGTGAGTACAATAGAAAATCCTAACACATATTCATATGATAAAACTTGAAGCACAGTATGTATGTAATGATGAAATCGTTATATGAATGATATGCTTCAAAAATTTACCCTTTAATCAATATCTCCCAAAAATTGATTTCTTAAAAATAAGGACTTTGGAGATCTTAGGGTTTAATTTCAAAAGACTTTATGCAAGAACTGAAAATAAGATCCTTTAAAATAATATTAAACAATGTTTAGATATATGTTCTTACTATCCAATAATTTTTAAGATTATATTTGACTAAAATAAGTGACTTTGAATAATGCAAAGATTTAGACAAAACTTTTCACAAGATATTTCTCACAGATATATATTTAGAATCTTTTCGACTTTTCAATCAAGTAGATTTCACAATAACAAAATATCAAGTCTTTAAATGAAAATAGGAACTTGAATATCAGCAAATATTCAATGTTTAGAAAATCCTTTCACAAATAAATTTTTATGTAACAACACAAGGATTTTTCTTCTCAATAAGAATAATAGATGTGTGAGTATGAGATATGAAAAATATTCAAGATATTTATATATTGAAAACACAAACTAATCCCTTGTTTACAAAACCTCAATCACCAAAGCTTGCTTTCAAGATGTGTAAATGAAATCCCTTTGAAAAGCTGAGATGATTTGCCCAAAGAGTATGAAATCAGTAGAATACTAGCAAAGTCTTAGAATGGAGGCACACGTAGCACAAGATGTGTGAATATCTCTCTAAAACTAGGCTTCTTTGTGTTTTTAGGGTTTTGGGAGTGTTTAAATACTGTTCTCCCCGTCAGATTAATTTCTGGCCAGTAGATCACGAAGATTAAACACTAAACTATCTGTATTCTCACTGAAAATTTAGTTCTACACTCGACATTCGTCGACGAGAGGACACCTTCGTCGATGAGTGTTCAACACTCGTTCATCGACATGAACCTGAATTTTGTTAATGAGAGTCTGTCTGAACTTTTAGAGCTTTTGGTAAATTTTTGTCAACAAGAACAGATTGTTTGTCGCTGAGGTCCCTTAGTGCAGTCATCAATGAGGCCATGGGGTTTGTCGACGAGGCCTCTAAAAATTTTCCTCTAAAATTCTTTTTTTAAGTTAGGACATTTATAAATAAGATTTTCATAAGATGCATGTGTCCTAAGGTCAGTCTGGGAATATTTTGAGCTTCTATCTATATCATATAAAATATGCAAATACAATCAATTCTAAATACCCATTCCCATGATGCTTTTGAACTTGACGCTTGCATCTTCATTCTTTTACTCTTTTAGTTCCATGGATTTTGCAAGGTTGTATATGCTTTAATCCTCATGGCTTCCATGACTTCCTCACCTTCCGTGCATGTTAAATAATATTCCTATTCACAATCTCAATGCACAGGTCAAATACTAAGTGATTTGTCATTTTCAAAATAGGATTGGACTGATAGAGTCAAAAAGATGGTCACTTCATAAGCATCAAATTCCTTTATCTTGTGTTTATAAGCTTGGAATTTGGATTTGTGTAGGTTTGGATAAAATGAAATATAAACTTATACTAAATTCTATCCAAAACCTATACAAATTACGATCTAAAACTACAAATTCATACTTTCAAACACAATTTCACCAGCAGAGTGGTGTGTTATACAATCAAAAATCAAATTACAAATTTCAATTACAACAAAATATAATTAATTATTAATGAACCAAAATTATTAATTTAGACATTAATAGAGATTATTAATAAAATATTAACTCAACTATATTATCAATTTAAAAAAACAAATTACAAAATCATTGAACAGAATCATTAAAGTAAATTAAACCTAGCACAGAAAATTGATACACAACCAGCAATTGAATTCGCAATCGCAATTGATACATAATCCCAGTCCATGGTGCACACATGCACGCACACACGCTCACATATGCACACACACACACACACACAGACACACACACTATCACACACACACACACACATACACACACACAGAGAATGCAAACAATCGCACATGCACACACACTCACACACATCGTCACACACACACACACACACACACACACAAAATGCAAACACTTACACATGCATAACCAATTGCAGAAAAAGAAGAAGAAGAAGAAGAACTTATAGGGGAGGAGGGAGGCTCGGCGGCGGCGGCGGTGGTGGAGGGAGCAGCTTAGTAATCAGGCAATAGCGGTGGGAGGTGGACATAATAGTGGGGGCCGCCAGAGACAACGGGTGTAGGGAGGAGGAGGATGGAGGAGGAAAGTGGGGAAGAGGAGAGAATTAATGGATTTGGGAAAAAATTGGCGAAAACCAGTGTGGGGCTAAGTTTTTTAAGATTTTAGGGTATTAGTAATAGTTTTAAACCGTCACTAATACCTAAAAAAACCATCACTACTATTTAAAAAAATTATTTATATATTTTTTTAATAAATAAAACACTATTAGTAACTGTTATATAAACCGTTATTAATACAAGAATATTAGTGACAATTTTATAAAATCATTATTAATATAGGTCTATTAATGACAGTTTTGAAAAATTGTCACTATAAATTCTACCTAAATTTTTCTTTTTAGTATTTGTCCACTTTTTTTTCAATAATAAATACTTTATAAAATCATTTTTACGTTATCCTGACATTTTATCTCTTAACCGTTAACAACTACTCTAAAAATGATATTTTCTTTAAATTAATAGTTTTTTTTATTAATTTCATATATTAATAGAAAAAAATATTATTTTCTAAAAAAATTAAAATTTTTTTTATTAATTTCATATATCAATATAAAAATATTTTATTTTATAAAATTATTTTTTTCTTAATTTATTTTATTACATTATACTTATACATAATTAATAAACAATTATTACTGAAAAGCTGCGGAGAATGCACATCGTACTTGTTCGCGACTAATGTTATAATCAAAAAATTAGTCGAGTACTTCTCTCTCTTCCTCCCAAATCTCAATCCCACCCCTTTAGCGGATTCTCCTAACTATGCTCGCTAGCCTACTGGGCCATGGGCTTTTCATCTGCTTTAGATCTCCAGAAGCTTGATCTCGAGCTCAAGTGCCCCATCTACTCTCTCTCTCTCTCTCTTTCTCTGAAACTGTGATTGGTTTATGGTTTTAGAAGGTGTCTTTGATGTTAAAACGGTGTTTTTTGTTGATTTTACAGCTTAAATTTGTTCACTTGACCAATGTTGCTGCCTTGTAATCACATATTCTACAAGTTCGTTCTTCCTCTTTATATTTTCGATTCGAATGTTCATGTACATTTTATTTAGTTTTATTTCCGCGTTTTAATTCATTGTCTATTTTTTCTCTTAGAATTTGTTCACGCAGCACTTAATTTCTTACCTAGATTGAACGATTTTGGTTCCAAGTGTCCTCTCTGTAAAATGCATTCTACTAATCAAGGTGAAGTTGTTGACATTTGCATTTTACTTCTACTCCCAAAACAATGTCGAGTTTTTCCTTTTTTACTGTTTTGGTTCTCTTCATTTATTTTCTTAAAAAAACCATCACTAATAGTCTTGACCTTTGTACTGTGATGAAACGCTTTAAAAGATCTCTTAAATTCCATTGCATTTAAAAAACCAGTCCAATCATTGCAGAACTTCACCAGAACTCCACCAGAACTCCACTACTACGAAGATAGCCTCTTAGCTAGCCTACTGACCATCTTGAATTGTAATCGTCTTCACAAGCAAGCCACCCATGCATAGATCGATATTTGAACCAAGCTGTTTCTTTCTTGCATCCCATTCCTTTTTATTGTGATGAGAAGCCTCATAATATCTATCAAACTCTATTGTATTTAAAAGACTAGTCCAATCATTGCAAAACTTCACCACAACTCCAACCCTTGGTCCAATCATTGCAGAACTTCACAAGAACTCCATTGCTACGAAGATAGCCTCCTAGCTAGCTTACTGGCACTCTTGAATTGTAATCATCTTCACGAGTAACCCACCTATGCATATATTGATATTTGAACCAAGCTATTTCTTTTATGCATCCCATTCTTTTTTACTGTGATGAGAAGCTTTAGAAGATCTCTCAAACTCTATTGCATTTAAAAAAACCAGTTCAATTGTTGCAGAACTTCACCACAGCACAGTCATTCAAAAAGGCATGAACTTCAAGAGGTTTAAATTTAGAGAATCTTTTCAACCAATAATATTCACTATAAACAACAACTCTGATCCATCCTTTTCATCTACTATGTTAAGAACAATCCCTGTCCATGGCCAGATATATATATCATTTCGATTTAGAGTTTGAGATATGGGTATTGTCGGTTCAATAGGGTGACGTGTTCACTATTCTCATTGTCTTTATATTCAACTCATCCAGATTCTAATTTGTGGTATCAAGCACATTAGCCAGGAACTCTTTTTATATGTCCACTACTACAAAGATAGCCTCCTAGCTAGCCTACTAGCCTATGTGAATTGTAATCATCTTCACGAGCAACCTAACCATGCATAGATCAATGCTTGAATGACGCTATTTATTTCATGCATCCCATTCCTTTTTATTGTGATGAGAAGTTATAGAAGATCTTTTAAACTCTATTGCATTTAAAAATTTAGTACAGTCATTGCATAACTTCAACACAGATCTGGCCCTTGGTTTGTACATGGTCATTCGAAAAGGTATGAACTTCAAGAGGTTTAAATTTAAAGAATATTTTCAACCAATCATATTCACTATCGATCAATGACAACTCTGATCCATATTTTTCATCCACTATGTTAAGAACAATCCCAATCCATGGCTAGACATATATATCATTTCACTCTAGAGTTTGACATATGGGTATTACTGGTTCAACATGGCGATGTGTTTGGTTCGACTCATCAGCTAGGTTAGCTTCTCGAGCCATCAACATGAAAATGCATTAATTATTAGTGGCAATTTTGTAGGTGCTATCAGCCAGCTTGGCTAAGTTAGTGGCCACAACATTATTTCTATCTTGTTTTGATTCCTAGACAATATCAGTAACTATTTTTATCTGTCCACTGCTACAAAGGCAAAAAACAACAGGCCGTCCCTTCTAACTCACTCTAAAAATAAGCAGCTCAGAAGCTATCCCAAGTATATGAGTTCAGTCGTGTAATACTTGGCCCAAGGTCTAGATCGTATCCTCGGGGAATGCAATTTAATTCCAAAATTTGTACAAATCCAAAAGAAATCAAGAAAATAAAAGTTTATTGAACACAATTCATATTCGTGTTCTTGAATTTTTGAGATTTTTGTAATGAAATTTAAACCCTAACTAAAAATTAAACATGCATTAAAATACCAATTAAACGCCAAACTCAAGACCCAAAAAATGAAAGAAAATAAACCGTGCAAACATTCACTTAAATAAAACCAACTATACTAAGCAACAATTAAAATCCAACCAGATAAAACACTAGATTTAATGGAGATCAGGGAGAATCAAAATCTAAGGAATTACTGAATAAAAGAAACTATATTTATTAAATAAGCACCCAAGAAAATTAATCAAACCCTAAAACAAAATTTAAATAACCGAAAGGCAATTCAATTGAACAATCCCTAAATAAAACTTAAGGCAATAATTAACTCAAGCAAGAAATAATAAAACAAATTGCAAATTAATACCAATAAAGAAAGAAGAAATTTAAACCTTAAAAGATTTCAATAGATAACAGTTAAATAGAAAGTAATGTAAATGATAAGAAAAATAGAAACTTTTGAATTTAAAATAAGGTGAGAGATGAGGGATCAGCAAGAACTAAGAAATGACGAGAGAGCAGTGCACATTGGAGAAGACCGGAGTAGCAGCAGTAGCCGTGGCTTAGGTCCTTGGGTTCCCTAGTTGCAGGATGGCAGTAGCCAGCAGCGGGGTGAGTAGTAGTGCAGGGCTATAGTTCATTTACACAGCTGGAGAAATAGAGAACAAGGCTTCGGTTGGGAGGTTTCCACAGCAACAGCAACACTAAGCTCGGGTTCTTGGATGGTAGAAACAGTACTCGCCAAGCTGGGGGTAGCAGTAGCAGCTATGGAGGACCTAGAAGGGGATAGCAGTAGGGAAAAGATGGAGAGTCTGGAGTAGAAGGGCACGCAGCACACAGGAGCAATAGTGGTGGTTCTAGCAGAAGTAGGGGGGAGTAAAATTGAGAGTGAGAAACGAGAGAGCTGAGAGGGCAGAACAGAGAAAGGAAAAGAAAATACTGAGGAAGAGAGAAGAGAGAAAAGATAGGAGAGAATAGGGGAGAGAAAAGATGAGAGGCCAAAGAGGAGAGGCGAGACTGAAAGTTAGAGAGGAGAGAGTGAGATCGGGAGAAGGGAGAAAGGAAGAGAAAGAGAGAATGGAGGAAGAGAGAGGGGTTGTCTGCCAGAAAGAAAGGAGAAAAAAACATATATAAGGCTCCCCCACCTAAGAACCCTACACACCTAGCACCAAGGGGGAAGGACCCGACTGTATGGCCGAGTCAAATCAACCCAAATAATATATTTTTCTTTTTCTTATTTTTTTTCTTCTTTTCTCCTCAGGGAATGCAACTTAATTCCAAAATTTGTACAAATCACAAAGAAATCAAGAAAATAAAAGTTTATTGAACCCAGTTTAGAATCGGGTTCTTGAATTTTTGAGATTTTTGTAATGAAATTTAAACCCTAACTAAAAATTAAACATGCATAAAAATACCAATTAAACACCAGAATCAAGACCAAAAAAATGAAAGAAAATAAACCCTGCAAACATTCACTTAAATAAAACCAACTATTTTAAGAAACAATTAAAATCCAACCAGATAAAACACCAAATTTAATGGAGATCAGGGAAAATCAAAATCTAACGAATTACTGAATGAAAGAAACTATCTTTATTAAATAAGCACCCAATAAAATTAATTAAACCCTAAAACAAAATTTAAATAACCAAAAGGCAGTTCAATTGAACAATCCCAAATAAAACTTAAGACAATAATTAACTCAAGCAAGAAATAATAAAACAAATTGAAAATTAATACGACTAAAGAAAGAAGAAATTTGAAACTTACAAGATTTCTAGAGATAACAATTAAACAGAAAGTAAGGTAAATGATAAGAAAAATAGAATCTTTTGAATTTAAGATAAGGTGAGAGATGAGGGATCGGTGGGAACTAAGAAACGGCGAGAGAGCGATGCACGTTGGAGAAGATCGGGGCAGCAGTAGCAATGGTGGCTTGGGTCCTCAGGTTCCCTGGTTGCAGGATGGCAGCAACCAGTAGCAAGTTGAGTAGGAGTGCATGGCTGTAGTTCTGTTACACACTTGGAGAAACAAAGAACAGGGCTTCGGTTGGGAGGTTTCCACGACAGCAGTACCACTAAGCTCGGGTTCTTGGATGGCAGCAACAGCACTCGGCAAGCTGAGGGCAGTAGTAGCAGCTATGGAGGACCCGACAGGGGACAGCAGCAGGGAGAAGATGGAGAGTCTCGGGTAGGAGGGCATGCAGCACATAGGAGCAGTAGTGGTGGTTCTGGCAAGAGCAGGGAAAAGTAAAATCGAGAGTGAGAAATGAGAGAGCTAAGAGGGCAAAACAGAGAAAGGAAAAGCAAATGCTGAGGAAGAGAGAAGATAGAAAAGATAGGAGAGAAGAGAGGAGAGGCCGAAGAGGAGAGGCGAGACCGAGAGTTAGAGAGGAGAGAGTGAGATCGGGAGAAGGGAGAAAGGAAGAGAAGGAGAGAACGGAGGAAGAGAAAGGGGTTTTCTGCAATAAAGAAAAGAGAAAAAAACATATATAAGTCTCGCCCACCTAAGAACCCTATAGGCCCAACGCCAAGGGGGAAGGACTCGGCTATATAGCTAGGTCAAATCAACCCAAATAATATATTTTTTCTTTTTCTATTTTTTTTTCTTTTCTCCTCAAGGTATGCAGTTTAATTCCAAAATTTGTACAAATCCAAAAGAAATCAAGAAAATACAAGTTTATTTAACACAATTTAGATTCCGGTTCTTGAATTTTTGAGATTTTTGTAATGAAATTTAAACCCTAACTAAAAATTAAACATGCATAAAAATACCAATTAAATGCTAGACTCAAGACAAAAAAAAAATGAAAGAAAATAAACCATGCAGACATTCACTTAAATAAAACCAACTATCCTAAGCAATAATTAAAATCCAACCAAATAAAACACTAGATTTAATGGAGATCAAGGAGAATCAAAATCTAGTGAATTACTGAATAAAAGATACTGTCTTTATTAAAAAAGCACCCAATAAAATTAATTAAACCCTAAAAAAAATTTAAATAACCGAAAGGCAATTCAATTGAACAGTCCCCAAATAAAACTTAAGACAATAATTAACTCAAGCAAGAAATAATAAAACAAATTGCAAATTAATGCCACTAAAGAAAGAAGAAATTTAAACCTTAAAAGATTTTAAGAGATAACAGTTAAACTGAAAGAAATGTAAATGATAAGAAAAATAGAAACTTTTGAATTTAAAATAAGGTGAGAGATGAGGGATCGGTGGGAACTAAGAAACGACGAGAAAGCGGTGCGTGTTGGAGAAGATCGGAGCAGCAGCAGCAGCCGTGGCTTGGGTCTTCGGGTTCCTTGGTTGTAGGATGGAAATAGCCAACAACAAGGTGAGTAGTAGTGCTGGGCTGTAGTTCAGTTACACAGCTAGAGAAATAGAGAACAAGGCTTCGATTGGGAGGTTTCCACAGCAACAGCAACACTAAGCTCAAGTTCTTGGATGCCAGCTATAGCACTCGGCAAGATTGGGGCAGCAGTAGCAGTTATGGAGGACCTGACATAGAACAACAGCTAGGAAAAGATGGAGAGTCTTGGGTAGGAGGGCACGCAGCACACAGAAGCAGTCGTGGCAGTTCTATCAAGAGCAGGGGAGAGTAAAATCGAGAGTGAGAAACGAGAGAGCTGAGAGGGCAGAACAAATAAAGGAAAAGAAAAGACTGAGGAAGAGAGAAGAGATAAAATATAGGAGAGAGGAGGGGAGAGAAGAGAGGAGAGGCGAGACCGAGAGTTAGAGAGGAGAGAGTGAGATCGGGAGAAGGGAGAAAGGAAGAGAAGGAGAGAATAAAGGAAGAGAGAGGAGCTGTCTGCCAGAAAGAAAGGAGAAAAAAACATATATAAGGCTCCCCCACCAAAGAACCATACACGCCTAGTGCCAAGGGGGAAGGACTCGGTTGCATGGTCAGGTCAAATCAACCCAAATAATATATATATATATATATATATCTTCTTTTTTCTCCCCAATGAATATGCCCAATTTTGACCATCGTAGAGTTCATATCTTTCAAAGATCGAAACACAAAAGTCGTAGATAATTTTCTCAACTTTCTACAGCATTTTAAATCCTCTTGATCGAAGACTGTACGAGGAAATGATGCACAAATTATGAAATAGCGTCGGTTTTAGCTTCCAATAATTGCCCTGTGATAAAAAATAACAAAAATTCATAATTTACTCAATAAAATCCAAATATTATAAATAAGACACAATGTTAAATTATTGAGAGTAATTAGGTATTTAATTAAAAATATAAGCCTCAATGCATGAATTAAACCACCTAATTATGCAATTTAAACGCGTAATCACCTTCCAAATTGTAATCATCTTCACAAGCAACCCACCTATAGAACCAAGCTTAAGCGTGCTAGCTATTTCTTTTTCAGGCTTCAAATTCCTTTTTACTATGATGAGTAGCTTCAAAAGATCTCACAAACTCTATTGCATTTTAAAAATCAACCCAATCATTGTAGAACTTCACCACAGATACAAGATTAATACAACATTATTAGTGACCGTTTAAAAAAATTGTCGCTAATAATAGACTATTAGTGACGGTTCCGAACCGTCACTAATAATAGAATATTAGTGATGATTTTCATCAACCGTCACTAATATTGTTGACTTTTTTTCAAACAACAAATATATTATTAGTGACGATTCTATATACTGTTGACTCTGAGTCATATCCCATTTTGATAATGACAAATCTCTTTATATCTTATCTATGCCTTGAGTTTTTTTTTTTTTACAGGATTAACCTCAGTACATATGGTTGGTAAAGATATAGGTGTTACCATAAGGAACTAAATGCTTACATCACAAGATGACTATTGAAGGAAAAAAGGGAATGAAGACCATTTTTCTTTATTGTACTTGCAATTCAAATTAACTCTATCAAATGGATGTAAAAAGTGCATTTTTAAATGGTTAATGAAGAAGTCTATATGGAACAACCCCTTTGTTTTGAGGATATAAATAACCCTAATCATGTATTTAGATTAACAAAAGCATTATATAGGTTGAAACAAGCTCCTAGAGCTTGGTATAAGAGGTTGAGTGGATTCTTACTAGAAAATGGATTTTCAAGAGGAAAGGTGAATAGCACGTTATTCATAAAATCCAAAATAAAGACATGGTTATCAAACAAATTTATGTTGATGATATTATATTTGGTGCCACAAATGATGATTTATGGAAAGAATTTGCCAAATGTATGCAAGATGAGTTTGAGATGAGTATGATGGGAGAGTTAAATTACTTCTCAGAATTACTGATTAAGCAAGCTAAAAATGGAACTTTTATAAATCAATCAAAATATATAAGGGACATGCTTAAGAAGTTTGACATGGAAGGAAGTAAGCCCATAGGAACTTCCATGAGTACCCTCATAAGCCTTGATAAACATGAAAAAGGAAAACCAGTAGACATGAAATACTATTGAGGTATAACATGAAGTTTGTTATACTTGACAGCTAGTAGATCGGATATAATATTTAGTGTATGTATGTGCACTTGGTTTCAATTAGCTCTGAAGGAATCTCATCAGATAGCCATCAAAAGAATCATTAGATACTTGATAGGCATAATTGATTTAGGACTATGGTATCCTAAGAACACCGGTTTTGAAATGATTAGTTACTTAAATGCAGACTATGCGGGTTGTAAGATTGATAGAAAAAGTACAAGTGGGACTTGTCACTTTCTAGGATGGTCTTTTGTCTCTTGGTTCTCCAAGAAACGAAATTCTGTAACTTTATCCACCGCTGAAACTGAGTATGTGGCAGCAGGTAGTTGTTGTGCATAAACACTCTACATGAAACAACAATTAAAAGACTTTAATTTAGAGTACTTAGCCATACCAATAAAGTGTGATAATACAAGTGCGATAAAAATTTCCAAAAATATGATATCACACTCAAGAACCAAGAACATAGATATAAGATATCATTTTCTAAGAGATCATGTGCAAAAAGAAGAAATACTACCTGAATTCATAAATACAAACAACCAATGGGCGGACATTTTCCCAAAACCTCTTCTAGAGGATAGTTTTATATCAATAAGAAGAGAACTCGGTTTATTACATAGTAGGAAAGTTGTTTAGGAAGAATTCATGTTGAGTGAAAAGAGAATAAATGGAAGTTTGGTGAGGTCAGGCGACTGAGCTTGAAAGCCCAGTCAACTAGACTGTGAAAAAAGGAGGGTCAGGCACCTGAGCTTTTTGACCTTAGTCAACTGGAGTGCTACTGACTTGTGAAAATTTAAATTCATTAAATGTCAGACGACTGAGCCCAAAACCCCAAGCGACTGGACTGATGGGACTTTAAATATTCTCAATGAGAAAACCCTAACCTTTCAGATCCTAGTCAATTGACCACTATTCTATCACTCACCTAAGCCTCCCTCTCTTGATCTCCTTTGATCCTTAGCTTCAAAATCCTTCTATCAAAGCCTCAAAATCATTTTTTCCACACCTTTCCTCTATAATTTCTTAGGTTTTCCTTCATTTATTCACTCTCAGTTAGAAATCCAGATGCCTCACACCAAGAACACGGTGAACCATGGTGCCTCTTTATGGAGAGACGACAGAAATATCGAGAGATGGCTCGTAAATCCTCAAGCCAAGCAATGATATAGAACCAATCTTTGCTCTATGGATCCGATTTTTTGTAAGATCATTGATACCTCCTTCTTTGAGTCAGAATTTCCATAAATTCTACCGATGTTTTGGGATATTGGTTGGAAGAATTTTGTTTTTTTATCAATCAAAAGGTTTTTATCCAAACTTAGTAAAAATATTTTATGCAAATATGTTACAAGGATAGATTGTATTGACCATCAAGGTTAGGGGAAAAGCTATCACCCTAACACAGTAGACCTTGACCCCTATCTTGAAAATTAGCCCACGAGAATTTGAGTGTTTGGAACTTGCTCAATCATGGATTATGGAGCAAGGTTTCACCCTCGAGGAATTTCTACCGTTGATCATGGTAGAAGAACTAGTATACTTTGGACTTCCTCCTCTATATAAGTAGTTGAATCTATAAGCACAAATCCTTCAAACAATAATCATGAACAATATCTTACCCCAAGCTGGTTCACGTGATTACATTTCCTACGTTGATTACTTCGTTTTGTGGTGTTTGTTAAAAGGGAAGAAACTTGACTTATCAAGTTTAATTCTGAAATGGATTCCCAAATTGGAAGTTAGACGAGTCACTCTTCCATATGGTGGTATCCTAAACCTCTTATTGGCACACCTTGACGTTACCACTCCTACTAAGCTATTTATAAAAAGAACTCGGTATGATCTTTTCTTCTCTACAACCTTGAAACAAATAGGATACGAAAAACATGACTAGGGTTGGTTTCTAAAAAGGAGAATACCACCGAGACTAGTAGTTGTACCTCCACCTCCAGATCAGCAATAAGAGCCTGAGCTTGACACTCCGTCTTGGTTTGTACCCTTTCATCATTAGTTCACTACAGTTAGTAGTGACATACGTTTGGGACTACAGTCACTTCAAGAGAACGTGGCCTCACTATAGGTTACCTGCTCCTCACTTGACCAACTCTTTAGTCGCATGGAGCAGCATAGGGCTAGTTCCTTTAGGAGAGTTGATCACATGGACATCAGCTTTGCTTCTCCTAGTGATGATGCATCTAATGAGGATGCTGAATTTACTATAATTATTGAATCTATGAGTCCAATCCGGTTTTGATAATGACAAATCACTTGGTATTTGATCTGTGCATTGAGTTTGTGAACAAGAACCATATTGGGCATGCATGGAAGAATAACGAGTCATGGAAGCCTTCAAGTAAAGCGTACATATCTTGGTAAGATCCATGGAACTCAAAGAGTACAAAAATCAAGATGCAAGCAGCAAAGTTCAAGATAATCTTGGGAATGGGTACTTAGATCTCATGTATGTACATTTACATATGATTTAATTTGAGGCTCAACATAACCTAGAATGACTATAGGACTTATGCATTTCATGAAGATCATTAGGGTACTTTCATGGACTTAGAAATACTTTCAAAACCCTAGAAAATGTTTTTATAAAAGACCCAAGAAAGAGATCAAAGCAAATTTTTAAATTAGAAATAAAAAATATCAAAAAATGGGCACTTTGGTAACCTGAACTCAACCTCGGTAGGATGAAGATTAAGTTCAGTAGCCTGACGAATTAATGGGAAACACAGAACTTGGCTGAGGCACTTCGGTCGCCTAAACTTAGGACTTTAGGCTCCTGAACTTGTCACTTCAGAAGCTTGAACTGTACCTTAGGCGCCTGACCCTGTATTCCAAGTTAAATTTTCAAAGCTTTAAGGGACTTCGGTCGCCTGGGCTTCGACCTCGGTTGCCTGAACTTGTGGGAAAATTTAAAAATATGATTTTTATTAAAAGGACTTGCGAGATACTTTTTTGATCCAACGGTTGAGATCAATTCTAAGGGTAAGACATTACATATACTGAACATCTAAGCCCTAGTACGTTAGCCAAACACAAAAAGATCAACGTAAAGCGAAGAACACATCTTGTTGAAAAGAGAACTGAGAAACTTGAGCTGATTGATATACGGTTGCCTGCTCTCTAGCTTCTATACATCGTATGTGGGAAAATCAACTCAGAAAATCAAAAGGGATCTCGATTATACATCTTGTGTTTCAACTTGGATTGAGGTTTGATTAATACATTTTTTTTAATCTCATATCAACATCTGTTTTGAATATCCTTAGAGAAGTTTGATGTTGAGTTTTTCACATTCATATAAAGATTGTTTTTTTGACAAACTCAATACTTGAGAAAGCTTTTATTTGGGCATTGATTAAAGAGTGTTCACTCAAGTGTGTTCTTAGTTTAAGGCTGATATTTTGAATACATCTAAACTATTTGATTATATATCCTTAGCAGTGCATAACAATATATATATATATTGAAGGATAGTTTCTGAAAATCAAATATTAAGTTTGTTGATCTTTGGTATTCTCATCATATAGATATATAGATATATACTTTATGTCAAATTTTACCAAGATTGCTTTGAGATTGAAATCTTGAGAAAACTATTGTTTTTGACAAAGTGCGTTTAAAATCTTTGCAATCTTCAAAGTTTTTTTTTTTTTTTTTGATAAGTTCACATTAGTTATTCGTGATTTTTTGTAAAGTGATCTAGAACCCTAATATTCTCCAAAGTGTTTAAATATATCATTTTTGGGAAATTTGATAAAAAGGAATTTGTGTGTTGAAGCATATCATACATAAACGATTGTATCGTTTCATACATTCTAAGCTTCAAGTTATATCATATGTTAATGTATTAGGAATTTGAATTATACTCATGAGCTTTTGTTTGGAAGCATTTTTGAGTGTTTTTACAGATTCTATTGTATACAAGGTTCGGTGTGTGAACCGGTGTTTGAGAAGAGAGTTGTATCTCTTGTAAGCAGCGGAGTAGGAGGGAGTTATACCTCTTGTAACCAGCGGATTATAAGGGAAGCTCCATCCCAATTTAAGGAGCAGGGATTTTAGTGAAATCCTTGAGTGGTTGCTCAAGGTAAGGATATGGCCGAGTTGGCTGAACCTTGTAAAAACTGCATTTGTCTTCTCTCTTCCCTTTACTCTTTACTTTCAACACTACATTTAAATTGCTCCTATTGCATGTGTAGGTTGAATAACATTGCACACAATTAATTGGGTAATAAGAACTCATTGGTAAATTGAATTTGTTTTTGTTATTAATCCCTAAGATTGGTTTTCTATATATACAAGTTGGGATTAACTAGTAAATAGATTCAAAGAATTTTAAAATACCCAATTCACCCCCCCCCCCTTTTTTGGGATTACACCTAATTCAACAATAATCCCAAGAGGGGGGTGAATTGGTATTTTAAAATTTTTCTCTTCTAGGTCAGATATCCAGCAACAGTATTACACAATCCTAGGGTCAATCTAGAGCAAATAATAAGGTAAACCAATAAATGCAGTTGTAATTTAAATTACACAATTAAATCAACCAAGCATGCACAGAAAAGCGAGTAAAGAAAAAATAACATCGGATATGTTATCGAGGTTTAGAAAAAGTGCCTGCGTACCCGCCTTGGTTCACAAGCACAATGATTCCACTACAACTCAACGGGTGGAGCGACACCAAATAAAACTAGGTCAAATTCCTAGGGATGACCTCAACCTTTACAAACAATCCTTCCGGGCTGGATTATCACCCCCTCAGGCCACGCCTAGAATACAATAGATTCACAACATAAATTTCGTGTACAAAATATATGCTTCTCCAACAAGAAAATTTGTACCAGTATAATCAATACACTACAAGATGATAGGATATGATAAGATCAATGTAGATTAAATACCTACTCTCAAAGTAATGTAAGTATAGCGATCATAATGTGAGAGTGTATGTGTTAGGATCTTTGAATCAAGATAACAACATCAATCACAAGGTGCAGTATCAAAGATCTTAGGCACACAAGAAAATATCTCAAAAATGTTCTTCTTAAAAATCAAGCACAAGAGATATTTGAAAGTTAATTTGTAAAAATATTTCACAAACAAACACAATACGAGCTCTTGAGTTTTGCAACAATAATGCAAGACTCACACAGCTCTAGAGAGTTTTCCCAAAGATGACTTATGAATGAATCACAAGGGAAAACTCCAAGTTTACTCTCAATAAAATCAATATCAATCAAATACAAGCAATGAGAGTGTAAGCTTATAGTATGATCTCTAAAACACTCTTACTATATGATTTTCAATAAGGAGGATGAGTAAGAATGGAAGTAGTGAGCGTGTATGTGAAAAATGGGTATTTGAAAATTTAGAGAATATATTGCTAATGATGTTTGCTAATTGACACTAATTAAACCAAATGAGGGAGTGTATATATACACTCCAAAAAATATAACCGTTCGGGACTCATTTGGTATTTTTTAAAAAGTTTAAGTAAGGTTAATAAAAAATAACCCCTGCTTAACCTCAGTAAAAATTGAGCAACTCGAGAGTTTTGGTCGACTATATTTTAAGTTCAGTCGACTATATTTATAAGTTCGGTCGACCGAACCACTTTTGAACTATAAAATATAGTTGGTTGAATCAAGGCGATTTTGGAACCCTTCGAGGTTCGGTCTGCTATTCATCCAGTTCAGTCGACTTAATAAAAAATGAACTTGCAAGTTCGGTCAGCTAAACCGTTGGGTGTCAGACATGAGCGAGTTCGGTCGACTGAGTAAGAGATGTTCAAAAATATATAGTCGACCGAACCTAAGTCAACAAGTTTACTTTTGGTCAGTTTGGTTGACCGAGATGTTTATAATGCACTGCATTCGGTTGACTAAAACTTGTTTACACTTAATATTTTTGCCCTGATTTTGAGTGTTGTTACGTGCAGGGACCTACGGTCTATCTAAGGTCATTTTGAGCTTATCTTTCCTATCATGCATGCAATGCATTAATTATTACAGACCATGGTTAATATTACAGATCCAAAATAAAATGAGCAATAAATACAATTGAAATTATTTGGTTTTCATTTCCTTTGCTTCTTCAAATGGCACCATATTATGTGAATGTTGCAGTCCTTATGGTTTCCTTACGTCCTTACCATCTGTGCGTGCTAAGCGTTAATTCGAGTTAATAAGCTCAATGCACAGGTAAGAACTATTGGATTTGTCATAATCAAAATGGGAAGGACTCATTGAGTCAATATTCTCCCCCTTTTTGATGATGACAAATACAATAAGTAAAAGTGCAAAAATCATAGGCTCCCCCTAAGATTATGCATAAAATTTTAATTTTAATCAAGAAATTCAAACATTTAACAAATGAAGACAAAAATTTCAAAGTTTATGCATTTAATGTCGTTAAGGTTTAAAAACTACCATGTAGTTACCTTTCCCAATTTTGCAATATTATACTACTCCCCCTTTTGACATCAGCAAGAAGAGGCTAATGTAGGAAAGTGAACACAAGGTATAACTATTCTAATCAAGGATTCTTGGGAAGATTTTTAGAAAATTTGGCAGCAAGCTGTTTGAAAATTGAGCATTTCCCAAAAATCAAAGACCTGATAAATTTCAAATTTACAATAATTCCTAATAATTAACGCAAACAGTCCAGTATGGAGCAAACCCAATCAATATAAGTATAACTATCAACATCCAAGACATAGGATAATCATGTAGTGCATAATGACTAACACAGATAATCTCAAAAAGTATGAAGTATAGCAAAAATAGACTTAAAATTTTCAGAGCCTTAGATATCTAGGACAAGTAGCTCCCCGTAAGTTTGTGCACTCAATTATGTTTTTAAGTGGCCTCTCTACTATGCATTAGACCTAATTCTTATCGAATCTGTATAAACCCATCTTGCTGAAGAGATTTTGTGAGAATGTCGGCCCATTGTTCATTAGTACACACAAACTCAAGAGCCACATCCCCTTTCTACATATGATCATGAATGAAATGGTGTCTAATCTCAATATGTTTAGTTTGTGAATGTGAGATTGAATTTTTAGATATATTAATTGCACTAGTATTATCACATTTAATTGGAACCGTATCATAGTGCAACCCAAAATCCATAAGTTGCTGATTCATATAAAGCGTTTGAGCACAACAACTTCCAGCTACAATATATTTAGGTTCGATTGTGGATAAGGAAACTGAGTTCTGTTTCCTAGAAAACCAAGAAACCTGTGATTGTCCTAAGTAATGACAAGTGTGGCTAGTGCTCTTACAATCTACTTTACAACCAGCAAAGTCAGCATCCGTGTAACTGACAATCTCAAATGTTGTGTACTTAGGGTACCACAAACCTAATTCAACAGTCCCAACCAAGTACCTAAGTATTCTTTTAACCGCTAACAAATGAGACTCCTTAGGAGCAGCCTAAAACCTAGCACACATACACACACTAAACATGATATCAGGTCAACTAGTTGTAAGGTACAGGAGACTACCAATCATGCCACGATAAAGTTTCACATCAACAGGGATGTCTTGCTCATCTTTATCAACTTTTGTGGAAGAGATCATAGAATCTCCCAAAATGTTACCATCTTCCATATCGAATTTCTTGAGCAGGTCCCTAACATATTTAGATTGGCATATAAAGGCTCCATGATTAGCTTGTTTAATTTGGAGTCCTAGGAAGAAACTCAGTTCACCTATCATGCTCATTTCAAATTCACTTTGCATGCATTTGGCAAACTTTACACAGTTCATCATTAGTTGCTCCAAAGATAATATCATCTACTTATATTTGAACAAGGAGCATATGATCATTTTTAGATTTGATGAAAAGTGTAGTGTCAATTTGGCCCCTGGTAAAACCATTTTCTAGGAGAAAACCACTAAGCCTCTTATACCAAGCTCTAGGAGCTTGTTTCAATCCGTACAAGGCTTTAGACAACCAGTAAATATGATTAGGATATTTATGATTTTCAAATCCTATTGGTTGTTCTACATATACTTCTTCATTTATACAGCCATTTAAGAAAACACTTTTGACATCCATTTGGTACAATTTAAAGTTCTTTAAAGTGGCATAAGCAAGCAAAATACAAATGGCTTCCATTCTAGCTACAAGAGCATAGGTTTCCTCAAAATCTATCCCTTCTTCCTGATTATATCCTTGGGCAACTAGTCTAGCTTTGTTTCTAATTATTACACAATTTTCATCCTTTTTATTCCTATAAACCCATTTAGTTCCAATAATGGTATGATCATCTGACTAAGGCACTAGGGTCCACACTTTGCTTCTCTCAAATTAGTTTAGTTCCTCCTGCATAGACATTACCCATAATTCATTCTCTATAGCTTCCTTAATATTTTTGGGTTTTTCCTAAGATAAAAATGCAAAATGACTGACTAGGTTTCTTAAGGAATATCGGGTGGCTACACCATGTGAAAGTTCACCTATGATTTGATCTAAAGGATGGTTCCTAATGAATTTCAAATCCCTATGCAGCTCTTGAACCTCACTTTCAACTTTATCATTTTCAATTAACTTATCATTTACTTCTGAATTGTTGTTTACAATATTTTCATTTAAGAGCTTATCTAATCCTTTTCTAATTTCAATATCATCTTCATAATCTCTTTTGGAAAACGGATTAGATCCATCAAAGACAACATGAAAGGATTCAATAACAATTAATGTTCTATTATTAAATATCCTGTATGCTTTTCTGTTAAGTGAATAACCTAGAAAAATACCTTCAGCAGATTTAGAGTCAAATTTTCCTAGTTGCTTATTATCCCTAATTACAATGCATTTACAACCAAAGACATGAAAATAAGAAGGGTGTCTTATTAAGAGAGGGCCTGATTAATACTCTATCCATTGCATAACAAGTAGTGATCACTACTTCGGCCTAGAAATATTTGGGTAATATATGTTCATTAAGCATGATTTTACCCATTTCTTGCAAGGTCCTATTCTTTCTTTCTACAACGCCATTTTGATGTGGGGTCCTAGGAGTAGAGAAATTATGAGATATACACTCTAAGTCACAATAGTTCTCTATGCCATCATTTTTGAATTCAGTTCCCCTATCACTTCTTATATGTGTAATTTTATAGCCCTTTTCATTTTAAATTCTCCTACAAAGTATAGTAAATTACTCACATGATTCATCTTTATGTGTGAGGAAAAGTATCCATGTGAACATAGAAAAATAATCTACAATTACAAA
Source organism: Malania oleifera (assembly GCF_029873635.1). Lineage (NCBI taxonomy): Eukaryota > Viridiplantae > Streptophyta > Magnoliopsida > Santalales > Ximeniaceae > Malania > Malania oleifera. The sequence continues at coordinate 28,761,487 of NC_080428.1, read as the reverse complement.
TGTATACAATTTTCCTCCTAGACTCTGAACATGATTAGGACCAAACAAGTCTAAGTGTAGCATTTCAAGTGGTCTAGTGGTGGATATGATTTTATTTTTCTTAAAACTTCATCTAGTTTGCTTACCCATTTGACATGCATCACAAATTTTATCTTTCGCAAAATGTGTTTTTGGCACGCCTTTAACTAAATCATTTTTCACAAGTTTTGATAAAAGATCCATGCTAGCATTTCCTAAATGTCTATGCAATCCAATTAGCTTCATTTATAGCAGAAAAGCATGTTACGTGTTGAGAAGCTAAATTATCAAAACTAGTGGTGTACTCATTTTCATGACGTTCAACAGTAAAAAGTACTTTGTTATTAGATTTACTCTCAACAATGCATTTATCATTCTTAAAGGATACTTTATAACCTTTGTCACACAATTCGCTAATACTCAACAGATTATGTTTTAAGCCATCAACGAGTAAGACATTATCAATAACGAGGGAAGGTTCCTTACCAACCTTACCTACTCTAATGATTTTGCCCTTTGTGTTGTCCCCGAATGTCACGAACCCTCCTTCCTTGGGAGTAATGGATGTGAACTTGGCTTATCACCAGTCATATGATGTGAGCACTCGCTATCCATATACCATTTGTCTTTGGAAGAGGACGACTCTAAGCATACTTGCAAAAATATTTAAGTAATTGATGCTGGTTCCCAAATTCTGTTAGGTCCAAAGGGGTTAGTGCCTAATTGACCTTTGCTCTCCACACCTTTTTGATTTTCACATGTTTATTTCTAAAAGTACAGTCAAACTAAATATGACCTATATGTTTGCATTTATAACATGTTATTTGCCTAGCAGATTCTTTATGTTGAATGTAGGATTTTGATTTACGAGTAAAATATCCCATATAGAGATCTTTTTGCCTAACATTCCCAATTCCATTAAATCCTAGACCTTCTTTGCTAAGCGAGTTTCTTTGGGAACCAAGAAGTTTTTCAAAATTGTTTTGGCCCTCTGTAAATTTTTGTATAATCTTAGAGCTATCCTCCAATTTTTTTTCAAGTTCAGCCATTTTCAAATTCTTTTCTTCTTGCCAAGTAGAATGAATAAATTTTCCAATTTCAACAAGCTTTGACCAATTTTCACATTTCTTTTTCAAAAAATCATTTTCCTTGGTCATCTTATTTAGCAATTTTGACACACGAATGTATTCATACTGCAATTCTTTATAAGTAGGCATACTATCAAAATCACAATCATCATCATCAGAATAATAAGAAGATAAAGAGTAGGATGATAATACCTCATCATCGGTTAGCAACCTCAGAGTCACTAATTTCAGTATCCGAATCACTGCTATTTTGTTTATCCCACGATGTGCCGACCTTCATTGCTTTCTTCTTTTTCTTTAATTCCTTTTTCAGGAATGGGTAGTCTGGTTTAATATGCCCGATTTTGCCGCAATTGTAACATATGGGAGCATTTAATTTTTCTTTTCTTTTGCTTAGTTCTCCCTTTTCAGATACTGAATCTTTAAACTTTGTATATGGCCTACTATTCATTCTGAAGAACCTGTTGAATTTTTTGGTAAGCATAGTCATGTCTTCTAGTGATTCTAGTTCGCTACAATCACTAGACATGTTAGTTGATGTTTTGAAAGCAGTCACCTTTTTTATTCTATTTTTCTCATTTATTCTGTCATTAATGGCCAACTTGTATGTGATAAGTGACCCTATCATTTCATCTAAGGACATAGCTTTTAAGTCTCTACCCTCAGCAATGACAGTAGCCTTAGCTTCCTACACAGGTGGCAAACCCCTAATAATTTTCCTGATCATCTCATACGCAGGATATGTCTTGCCTAATGCATATAAAGAGTTAATGATATGAGTGAATCGTGTGTACATGCTCTGAATAGACTCATTAGTGTTTATCCTGAATGCTTCATATTCACTAGTTAACATATCAATCCTACTATCTTTGACATCTCTAGTACCTTCATAAGTGACTTCTAACTTATCCCGAATTTCTTTGGCAATAGAACATGTCATAACCCTGTTAAACTCATTTACATAAAGTCCACAGTATAAAATATTCATTGCAGTTGCATTTATACTTACAACTTTCATATCATTGTCAGTATTTTCTTCCTCCATCTTAGGGACTCTAACCTCATCTTCAATTTTCATGTTAACAAAATTTCCTTTAAATACAACTCTCCACACCTTCCAATCAACAGTTTGAAGGTATATGCACATCCTTTGTTTCCAGAAGGTGTAATTCACACCGCTGAAAATAGGAGGACGTGTGGAAAAGGGTCCCTCAAGAAAAGGGGTTACAGTATGATAAGCCATTTTGATCTTTTTGTAGAAAAACGAGTAGGTCTAAGCAACTTGGCTCTGATAACAATTGTTGACTTTACTGTAATCCCAAGAGGGAGAGTGAATAGGTATTTTAAAATTTTTCTCTCCTAGGTTAGATATCCAGCAATAGTATTGCACAATCCTAGAGTCAATCTAGAGCAGATAATAAGGTAAACCAATAAATGCAGTTGTAATTTAAATTACACAATTAAATCAACCATGCACAAAAAAGGGACTAAAGTAAAAATAACATCGAATATGTTATCGAGGTTTGGGAAAAGTGTCTACATCCCCACCTTGGCTTACAAGCACAAAGATTCTGCTACGACTCACTTAACGGGTGGAGTGGCACCTAATACAACTAGGTCAACTTCTCAGGGTTGGGATCAACCTTTACAAAAAATCATTCTAGGCTGGATTATCACTCCCTTGGGCCACACTTGGAATACAATAGATTCACAGTGTAAATTTTGTGTACAAAATATATGCTTCTCCAATAAGTAGATTTGTACCAGTATAATCAATACACTACAAGATGATAAGATATAATAAGCTCAATGTAGATTAAGTAACTACTCTCAAAGTAATGCAAGTATAGCGATCAGAATATGAGAGTGTATGTGTTAGGATCATTGAATCAAGATAGCAATATCAATCACAAGGTGCAGTATCAAAGATCTTAAGCACACAAGCAAATATCTCAAAAATGTTTTTCTTAAAAATCAAGCACTAGAGAAATTTGAAATTAGTTTGTAAAAATATTTCACAAACAAACACAATACGAGCTCTTGAGTTTTGTAACAATAATGCAAGACTCACAAGCTCTAGAGAGTTTTCCTATAGATGACATATGAACGGAATCACAAGGGAAAACTCAAAGCTTACTTTCAATAAAATCAATCTCAATCAAATACAAGCAATGAGAGTGTAAGCTTATAGTATGATCTCTAAAACACTCTTACAAAATGATTTTCAATAAGGAGGATAAGTAAGAATGGAAGTAGTAAGCTTGTATGTGAAAAATAGGTATTTGAAAATTCAGAGAATATATTGCTAATGATGTTTGCTAATCAACACTAATTAAACCAAATGAGGGAGTATATATAGACACTCCAAATAATATAACCGTTTGGGACTCATTTGGTATTTTTGAAAAAGTTTAAGGTTAATAAAAAATAACCCCTATTTAACCCTAGTAAAAATTGAGCAACCCGAGACTTTTGGTCGACTATATTTTAAGTTCGGTCGACCGAACCACTTTTGAACTATAGAATATAATCGGCTAAATCAGGACAATTTTGGAATCCTTCAAGGTTCGGTTGGCTGTATTTGAGTTCGGTCTGCTATTCATCCAGTTTAGTCGACGCAATCAAAAATGAACTTGGATGTTCGGTCGGCTGAACCGTTGGGTGTCAAACACGAGCGAGTTTGGTCGACTGAGCAAGACATGTTCAAAAAGATATAGTCGACCAAACCTAAGTCAACAAGTTGACTTTTGGTCAGTTTGGTCGACCGAGATGTTTATAATGCACTAAATTTGGTTGACGGAAACTCTTTTACTCTTAAGATTTTTTTCCTGATTTTGAGTGTTGTTACATGCAGGGACCTAGGGTCTATCTAAGGTCATTTTAAGCTTATCTTTCATATCATGTATGCAATGCATTAATTAATACAGACCATGATAGAAAATTTGAAATAATAAATAGAAAATGGGAGAAAGCCAAAATGAAGATGAATAAGCAAAATTAAGATATATAATCAAATTGAGAAATTTGAGTTGAAGTTTGAATTTGAGCTAAAATGAAAATAATTGATGTTGACAATGCTAATATGATGATAATATGAACTATGATGCACTGATACTTGATCTTGAAAATTGAACTCACATGATATCTAAAAATATTATACTAAATTGATACATATGAATGATTATATTTCTTTAAACATTGTTAGAAGTATGATTATTGTAAGGGGGAGCTTTATCAAGGTTCTCTCATTTTTGCTCCTTATTTGTCATCATAAAAAAGGGGGAGACTATTGGCCTAACATGGCTTTCAAATCTTATTTTGATGATAAAAAATCAAGTTGATTTAACATGTTGTGGTTTAAGTGATGATGTTTCAGGAAATCAAAATATGAAGTTCAAAAAGTTCAAGCATTATAAGTTCAAGTTCAAGCATAAGAGTCCAAGATCACAAGTGTTAGGAAAGATTGCATTCCAAAGCCAAGTGATCAAAAGAAAGCTTAAAATGTCAAAGACAAACAAACCTTATAAAAACTTAAAGAATATTGAAGCTTAAGGACATGATGGAATCAAAGCAAGATATACATGAAGACTTTAAGTTTAGAAAGTTTTAAAGTTTTAAGGAAGTCTTGAGTAAGTACTTCAATTAAAATCAATATGAATGCTTTGAAGCTTATTAGAGTTAATCATGGACTTAGAGACCATATTTTGAAAATCTTGGAAAATACTTTTAAAAGTATCAAAACAAGTTGGCAAGAGTTTTTGGAAACAAGTTTTAAAAACAGGTTTTTATTTGCCTAGGCGACTGACCCTTGACTAGTCAGGCAACTCACATTTATGCTAAATTAAAATTGGGAAGACAGTATAGGCCCAGGCGACTTACCCTTGTGAATCTAGGTGCTTGACCCTGTTCTAACCTTGATATTATGCTGAATTTCAAAATTCAGGCGACTAACCCCGATGAGTTCAGGCGCCTAAACCTCATAACGGTTATTTTAAAAAAGCTTTTAAAAGTTTCCAAATTATGTTGCTTGTGCCCCAAACTTTGTCAAAACTTAGGAAACACTCCAAGTAACTTGGGCAACATGAAAATATGACTTTTTAACTCTATAAATACATGATTTCACAAATCAAATCATACCAATAATTCAAAACAGCAATCAAGCTTATAATTCTCATACTCTTCCAAAAGCCATCTTGCTCACTTACTTGCGGAGTTATTTTTCACCGATCTTTGAGCATAGTTTTTGAGTTTGATCAATCCAAATAAAGATCCTGATGATATATTCTCTGAGCTTCAATTTTATTCTTCATTGATATTTAAATTGAAGTATTTTTAGTTGTGCTATAACTTGTACTAATCTGCTCTTTTTGAGAGTGATTCTTGCACGCAAGAAGTTTTCTTGTTTTTTTTTATGGTTCAGGGCTATTGAATCGTTGGTTTACGAGCGTGGGGTATCACTTGGAGAGGAGGGCTCTATCCTATTAAAGGAGTGTTGTAAAGGTTTGCTCCGCTCGTAAAGGAGTGGTATACTGGAATCCTTAGGTGTGTTGCCTAAGGCGAGGACATAGACGGGTATAGCCAAAGCTTGTAAAAACTTGGTCTCACTCTTTTCCCTACTCTCTTTAATTTTCCACAAATCTATGAAATGTGTGGTTGTCTATTGTTGAAAATTAATTTACTTTTGGGAATTGCAGGAACCGAAAGGGAGTATGTTGGTTGATCAATACATATTGCGAAAACTGTAAGGGTGTACTTTGATTGATTAACTCAAAGATTATTAATATTCAAAGTGGGTTGACATATTTAAAAGCTGAATCTTGGAAGCACTATTGCAATTCATACATTGTATAATAGATTAACTCATGGATTTTGTTGACTTATTGATTGGGTGTTAATTTAAATTACTGCAAGATCAAATTGATATACTTTTTCATAAAGATTTAAAAGTGAATTTGATTCTTAGCTGATATTGTAATTAAAATTTAAACCATCCTTGTGTGATTGCTAAACATACAATAAGTTGGGAAAAGAATCTACAAAAAGAGTTCAAAGAAAATTTTAAAACCTAATTCACCCCCCCCCTCTTGGGACTACATCTTACTTTTCAGAGGGGATTTCAATCTCCACTAAGACGACAACCACCATTCGGTAGACCAGTGAGTAAGGAGTAGCTCTCGTGGAAGTACGGACAGTGGTCTGATAACCTAACAAGGCAAAAGGTGACTTCTCATGCCAATCCCTATAGGTTTCTGTCATTTTTTCCAAATTTTGTTTTTATATTCTTGTTAGCTACATTGATGGCTCCATTCATTTGGGGTCGGTAAGGTGTTGAGTTGTGATGTCTGATTTTAAACTGAGTGCATAACTTTGTCATTACCTTGTTGTTCAGATTCTTGGCATTGTTTGATATTATCGTTTCCAGGATCCCATACCTATAGACTGCCCTTCGAACAAATTGGCATATCACATTTTGAATAACACTTGAATAGGAAGTTGTTTCTACCCACTTGGTGAAGTAATCAATGGCCACAAAAATGAACCGATGTCCGTTGCTTGCTTTCGGGGTTATTAGTCTAATCACATCCATGCCCTAAGCTGAAAAGACCAAGGTGTGGATAATACATGGAGTTAGAAAGGTGGAGCCTATATACGATTTCCATAAATCTGGCATTTATGGCATTTCCTTGAATAGTTTATGCAATTTGTTTCCATGGTCATCTAGTAATAGCCATACCTAAGAAATTTTCAAGCCAATGAATAACCACCAGCATGTGTACCGTAGGCCCCTTCATGGACCTCCTGCATAATTCATTGCGCCTCCTATGACTCCACACACAATAGAAGTGTCATGTCATGGTTTCTTTAATAAAGTACTTCTCCGTCTAGAAAGAATCCCATAGCTAACCTCCTGATGGTTCTTTGGTCATTAATGGAGGATCTTACGAGATATTCCTATTTTTGGATATACTTCTTTATGTCATAGAACCACGGTTTCCCATCAACTTCTTCAGTTACTGCACAATATGTTGGTTCTCTCTGCATCCTTATCTAAATAGGTTTGTTTTCATCCCTGGTTCTACTTTGAATAGTGTTGCCAGTGTTGCCAAAGCATCAGGAATCAAATTGTTTTCTCAGGGCCAATGAAGAAACTTGATACTAATAAATTCTTCTACCATCTCTCGAATAAATTGATGGTAAGGGATTAATTTGGCAACCTAGGTTTCTTATTCGCCCATTAATTGATGTATTACCAAAGCGGAGTCTCCCTTAATGGTTAACTCCTTCATTCATCAATCAAAAGCGGCTTGTATACCTAACACATATGCCTCGTATTATGCCACATTGTTGGTATAATGAAACTTGAGCTTGGTTGTAACAAGAAAATACTTATCCTCTGGCGATATCAATACTACCCCTATTCCATGTCCCCACACGTTGGATGCTCCATCAAACAACATTACCCATCCTGCCTGGCTTTCTTCCACTTGGCTTACCAAATTAATATCTTTGTCAGGAAAATCAAATTCCATGGGTTGGTAGTCCTCAATAGCCCTATCCGCCAAGTATTCAGCTACCACACTTCCTTTAATGGCCTTCCTAGTTACGTAGATGACGTCGTATTCTGTTGAAAACTTTTTCCATCTAGCCACCTTGCCCGTCACAACTGGTTTTTCAAAAACATACTTGATTGGGCTTATTTTTGAAATTAACTAGATAGTATAATACAGAGTGTATTGCCTTAGTCCGTTAACCACCTAAACCAAGGCACAATAGGTTTTCTCTATGTCTGAGTATTTAGCCTCGTATTCTATGAATTTCTTGCTCAAATAGTTAGCATGTTCTTTTCTTCCTGTCACATCATGTTATCCCAATACACATCCCATTGAATTTTCTGAAACTACCAAGTATAGTAGGAGCGGCTTTCCTAGAACTGGTGGAACTGGTACCAAGGGATTCAGAAGGTATTCCTGAATTTTTTTAAAGGCATTTTGACATTCCTTGTTCCATTTCTCTGGATTGTTTTTTTTTTTTTTGCAGCAATTTGAATATGGGTTCACATGTAGCGATCAATTGAGAAATAAAGTGAGGAATGTAATTCAATTTGTCTAGGAAACTTTGAACCTATTTTTCAGTCTTCGGACTAGGCATTTTTTGGATGACTTTTATTTTATCCGGATCAACCTCAATCCCCTTCTTACACACCACGAACCCTAGCAATTTTCCTAAAGTAGTGCCAAAAGTGCATTTTTCTGGGTTTAATTTGAGTTGGCATTTTTTTAACCTTTTGAACAGCTTCTCCAAATTTTCCAGTGATTTTCCCTTTTCTAAGATTTGACAATCAAATCATCCACATATACCTCCATTTCCTTATGCATTATGTCATGAAACAAAGTCATCATGGCTCGTTGATAGGTGGCCGCTGCGTTATTTAAACCAAATGACATACCCATATAGTAGAAGGTTCCCCATAAGGTAATGAAAGAGGTTTTTTCTTTATTCCCTAGTGCCTTTTTTATCTGATTATATCCCAAGAATCCATCCATGAAGGAAAATATGGAGTGCCCCACAGTGTTATCCACTAGAACATCTATGTGGGGGAGTTGAAAATTATCCTTAGGACTGGCTTTATTTAGATCCCTATAATCAACACATACTCTCACTTTTCCATTTTTCTTTATTATAGGCACTACGTTAGCCATTCATGATATTTAGCTACTTCCAGAAACCCTGCCTCAAAATATTTTTTAACTTCTTCTTTTATCTTTAGCAATATTTCTAGTCTCATTCTCCTTAATTTTGGTTTTATATGCTTACAATCAGGATAAATAGGTATCGTATGTGTTACCAAGTATGTGTCCAACCTCGACATATCTTGGTATGACCATGCAAAGACATCTATGTATTCTGCAGGTGTCACACCCTGACCCTAGAAATGGGACCCAAGGTGTGATTTAGTAACCTAACATGTCCTTGTATCATACGACCAACCATGATACTACACAATATAAGGGTTCGACCTCGTAGGGTTCACATATACCCTATCCATCATCACAAACACAACATATATACGTAGTGGAAAATTCAACCTAATACATTCATAAAACCATACCAAAGTTTATAAAAATAGGATCTGGTCCCATAATACAAAACTTAATGCCTGGATATCCACATAACCCAAAATGACACTCTAGCCATGGTTTTGTACTTACACAAGTACCTAGACAATGCTAACCAACCACCACGCTCCTAAACTGCTAGGATGCTAGTGTTGGCTACTCAAGGGTCCTGAAAAACATTTGTATGATAGGGGTGAGACATCTTTTAGTAAGGGAGGAACATGCTATATCAGTGTGTGGCACATGAGTGTTATTTCAATAATAAAACATAAAAATTTCATAATTTCAGTATTTTCGCAAAATAGTTCCAATATACATCTCACAAAACATCTCAGTCTAGTTTCATCACACTCTTCTGCCTAAGCCAGCTGCACGACATGGCGCCCCTGGTAACCTGGCATAGCCTAAACCCCACAACGTTGAACTGGTGCAAACATGGTACAAACTCATACCCTTCGGTGACCAATCGGAATCATAGGTGGTATTACACACCCTTGGCCTCAAGCTGGACATCACCACCTACGGTATTATTTCAGCATGCCTCATATCTCAACCTTCGGTTGTTAACCGGAATGCTTAGATCATCCTAAGCCTTCAGTTTTATTCCGATTCGACATTTTCACAAAAATTGGAACAATTTGGAACTCACGTTCCTATATCTCATTTCAAATACTCATAGCATACGGTAGTTAATCAGCACGCTTTTCCATAAATATACCATTCAAACTATATAAGCTCATTCCACACTTATTTGGGTATAAAAACAATCTCATATTAGGTATTCCAAAAATACAATTTAAAATATTTAAAGGTACGGTCATCTCTATATTACAGTTTAACCAAATACATAGTTTTCCAACAAAAATAGAGATGATACCCGAAGCCCATAATTTTCCCAAAAACTGTAAACCAAAAAATCTCATAATTTCACCTGATAGATTTTCTTAAATAAGTAGCCAAAACATCCGTAATACCGTAAACCACAGTTTTACCAATTTAGATTACAAAATAACTGATATAAATAGAAACCCCTTACCTTTCCCGAAAACCAAAACATAAACTTAATCGGTCTAAAACAACGACATGGGACCCCAAAACCTAAAAATCAAAGAACAATACTTCAATATATTCACAAATACTACAGATCAACCAAACCAGAAATGAAATCAGACTCTTACCTTGATTTTAGATCAAAACCTGAAAATCCTCGAAACGAAATTCCGATCTTCTATAAACATAGAGATTCTCCTCCTGATCAACGTGGTAACATCGGATCATTGATTCGGGTAATAGACAGCTTGAAACCCTGGAGAGAGAGAGAGAGAGAGAGAGAGAGAGAGAGAGAGAGAGAGAGAGAGAGAGAGTTTTGGTTTCTTCTCTATTAAGCAAGTGATTTAAATATTTATAAACCTTTGACCCAGCCAACCTCATCAATTAGACGACGTCCTCATCAATGAGCATAAGAAGGGAGTTCATCGACAAGTTTGAGATTTTAGAATTTCCCAAAATCCCTCGGCATCCTCTCGTCGACGAACCTCTGAATTTCGTCACTGAGCTGTAGAAGGGACCTCATCGATGAGCCTTGCTAGTTTTCCCTCTTTAATTTCCTTCCTTCTTTCTTATTTATTTAATTCAAAATTCCCGAGTTGGGTTCTTACAGTAGGAGGTTAATTATTGACCCCTTTGCCCACTATTCAACAATGCCCAAATTTTTACTTGTTTTGGTTCTTTTTCAGTTCCCAAATTTATTGTAACAGTGGGGTCTTCAATAGATATGACTTGTTTTTCTTCAATTTCCATCATTCTTTGCATCTCAAGTGGTATATTTAATTCCTCTTCTTCTATTTCTGCCCTATTAATCAAGTTTTCAAAGCTCATTTCCGCTTCTGGTTCATTTGTACTGATAAAATTATTTCCCAGATTCCTGTATGAAACACAAACAAACAAACAAGATTCGACAAATATACCCAAAGAATGCAAATGAGATGTGAAAATGCATATTTTTTTCATTTATTTATTCAAAAAGGGATTCTGACAAAATTGCCTATTTATTATGTAAATAAAAAGCAAAAGAAAACAAAGGAAATCTCATAATGGTCATCACATTATATTGATTCGGTCGTTATGGGATATTCAAGTTCGTGCCAGTTTTGGAGTTCTGCACTTGCAGCCATGGGATAAATCCAATCATTCAGGTTGTCCTCAGTACCTATTGGATCCACCACTGATATGCTCATTTTTTCCATTTTGAAACTAGTATGTTCTTCAACTTTAGTGCCGATCGTCCCTCCACTTCGGAATATCTCCTTCAAAAAGGGAACTTCCATTTTTTGTGTGTTGTCAATTTGTTCAAAAAACCTTGCCATCCTCCGCGCTTTCTTTTCTTCGAACTTTTTCTTATGATCTGCGAGGGTGGGCTCGTACTTGAACCTGAAATGATCCCTTGTTCCCAATAGCTGTATTTGGATTTGAACTCCTTGTAGGTTCTTACCTAGACCCTTTCCTGGGCAGAATGCTGATTTAATCATTTATGTTGCTATCATCCGAGTAGTAGTAGAAATCAAATGTTGAGGGATTAGGAACCCTTCAGCTACATAAGTAGTATTTATTATTTTGAATCGCCGAAAGGAGTCATCGGGTGTTTTTTCTACGGCCTCCACATAGGGGTAGAGGAGGGTTTAATAATCATCATATTTGTTTCCCCATACACACATATCATTTTGTCTTCATTCATGAATTTTACCCTTTGATGAAGTGAAGAAGGGATTGCCCCAGCAGTGTGGATCCATAGCCATTCTAAGAGACAACTATACGAAGGAGCCATGGCCATCACCTAAAATTTGATATCAAAAGTTACCAGGCCAATCTGCATAGGTATTTCGATAGTTCCCACAGACTCTCTACGAGTTTCTTCAAATGCCCTCATGATTAGATTTTTTTGCTGCATATATGAAATGTCAACAAGAAACTTTTCAAGTGTGGTCATAGGCATGACATTTAGTGAGGATCTATTATCAATTAGGACATGGGCTACCATATGGTCACGACATTTTGTGGAAATGTGGAGTTCTTTCTTATGCCCACGACCTTTTGGTGGAATCTTTTCATCAGTGAACATTATGTAGTTGGTAGTTGTGAGGCTTCCAATTATATGGTTGAGGTTGTCCACACTGATGTCTTGTGGGATATAAGCTTGATTAAGAATTTTCAAGAGGGCCTCCTAATGTGTCTTTGAGTTTAGTAGATACAATATAGATATATATGCTGGAAGTTTGCTAAGCTAGTCCACTACACTATATTCACTTTGATAACTTTAAAAAACTCCTTTGCATCTTTGTAGGAGACTGATTCTTTGACTGTTTTTTTGGCCTCTCTCGATTTTTTCCTGTTTTCTTTTTCCAGATGCTCGAGTGTATATATTCTTCCACTATGGGTTATCCCACTAATCCCCAAAACATTGTTAGTCCTATCTTCATTGTTGGCCTTGTAGTTGTACTTCCATGGTACTACTTCATTGCTTTTATATAGGAATAGTTTGGGAATAGATATTACTAAATGGGCCGGTGCTTGGTTAACCTTTTCCAGGATAGAAGATCTTTTTGGGGTAGGAACGAATGGCCTATTTGTATACTGAGGATTCATACTTTCCTTCTCCTACCACCTATATCTCTGCATTTTCTCTCATGGAGCATATTTCTATCCAACCGAGCACCACAAGTTCCTATATAAATTGCTGAAAAGTTTGGCATCTCTGCATTGACCAACTATCTTTTTCTTTTTTTGACAATCACGTAGTCTCACTTCGAGGCAAATGACGTCGTTTCCAAGCATTCCTGCTAGGCATAGCTTTTCGTAAACAAGATTTAATAGGAATTAATCCGGCTCCAACTTCCTGCTTTTCTCCACCCATTCTTCTATAGCATTTATAGTTCCTACCCTATGATTAGGCAAGGGATTGCCTTGGATGTTGGGCTCCTTGGCATCAAATTCTAGACAACCCACATCCCTCAATGCTTGAATTCTATACTTAAATGACCAATAGCAATCAATAGTATATCCGGGAGCGTTGGCATGGTATGCGCATCGAGCATCCGGGTCGTACCATTTCGGGAAGGGAGGATGCACAAGCACTTTAGGAATGGGTGAGATAAGCTACCTTTTGATTAGTTGGGAAAATAACTCTAACTAAGCCATAGGAATGGGCTCAATCCTTCTTTATCACTAATGAAATCCTATTTTTGGAGTTTGAGGGTCCTGATGTCTCTTAACGGGCAAAGGTCCGGAGGAAATTACTTAGGGTCGTGCACCTGGTTGCACTACTAAATTATCAATGAGCTCATAGGAAAAATTCTTATTTATCCACAAGCCTGACCCTCCTGGTATGGGTGCCCTTAGTTGTCACTCCAATCAAGCTATATTGAAAACAATGTATCAATAGCTTATCCTTATTGGAATAAGCTACCATTTTCTGGTAGTATAGGTGGAGATGAGTTAATAGGCATTTGGACCCATCAAAGTTTTCAAATTCTAGGACTTTAAATTTAGGCGATAGTGTCACCTTTGGGATCAAGCATAGGTCGAAAGCGTTAACTAACCCAAACAAGTTAGTCCCCTCGATAGCTCATATGCATTCTTGCAATACCTCATATCTCTATTCTATTTTTCTTTTTGTTTTGAAGTACGCTCCTTATCTGTCCTCATATTTGAAAACATTAATGGGGGTGTCTCTACTATGGGGAATCCTTGAGCCGACATAGTAGGAATGAACGACTATGAACTTAGGATCTTATGATCAAAGGCCATAGATTGACTTTAGGTCACCAAATTAAAAAGACAACACTTACACGAATAGGGATACTCATTTGAGGTCAAAATTAGGGCACAATTTGACTTTTTCAAAAGGCCTTGGTCAACCGACCACTTTGCGTGTTAAACACTCAGTCGATCGATGCTTGGCAAACCAACCTTAAATGAACCCACTAGCCACAGTCACCCGAACCCTCAAATGGGTACTTTTCACTGTCCACGACCAACCGACCAAATGAGCTAAAAATAGCTCGGTCGACCGAACCAATGAAGGTTTGGAAAATTGCCTTTGGCGCAGCCAATCGGCCATTTTCTTGGCAGCCTGAAACCATAAATGTTTTTAAATGCTTGCGAGGGCACAGCCGACCGACGTCTTTGCTCGACAAACCAAACTGACATGAGTAGTTGACCGGCCATTATTTCGGTTGGCCAAATAATTAAACTCTTAAACTTAATTAATTTGTCATTAAACTTTTTTAGAAATACCGGCCATGTCCCTAACGGTTATATTTTTGGGGAATTCTATATATACCCCTTCATTTGGCCAGATTAACGATGGATTAGCATATTGATTAGCAAATTTTTCCTTTTTCTCTGAAAATTTAAATGTGCTAAAGCTTTTCATACTCTCATATTATTGCAAGCATATTGTTTAAAACTCTTTCTCATTTTAGAAAGAGTATATTTCCTCACCTGCTTCACTTGCATATTGTTTGCATTTTGAAGCTACGTTGAGTGCGCATTTTCGTGAGCAAATCTCATAGTATTTAAAAGCTTAAACTCTCTCATACTTGCAGTTGATTGTGTATTGATTTTTTAGGGTGAGCTTAAAGTTTTTCCCATTATATTTTATTTATAAATATTGGATTGGGAAGAACTTTTCATAGCTCGAGATCTTACATCCTTATTGCAAGTTTCATAACCTCGCTGGGTGTTTTTTGATAAGATATTTTTTGCAAGCTAAGACCCTAAATATCTCCTGTGATTTACATTTGAAATATATTGTTGAGGTATTTGATTAGTGTTATTAAGATTATATGATTATTCATATTTTGAATATATTATCTTGAATCAGAAATCTCACTTACTCACTCATAAACATATAGATACACATTCTATTGTGAGTTGATATACTATATTATCAAGATCTCATTTGAGCATTAAGATCACATCAGCTGTGAGTGCATTGTGATGTATCGTAGTACATATCTGCTTATTGAGAAGCATCTATATTGTTTACACAAACTTTGATATTATTGTTGTATTCCAGGCATTGCCTGAAGAGGGTATTCTCTGCCCAGTGAAGGAAGATTTGTAAAAGGTTGGGGTCAGGCATGTGAATTTGACTTGGGGTAATTCCTCGCCCAGTAAGGAGAGGAGGTTTGTATTTGGAGCCACTCCACCCATAAGTGGGCAAGGTTTATTAGTGGAAATCCTCTAAGCGAGTTGTGCTTGAGGAGAGGAAGTAGGCACGGTTGCCGAACCTCGATAACATATCGTGTGTTGCTCTCTTTTTCCCTTATCTCTTTACTTTTAGTTTTTGTATGCTTGCACTTAAATTATTGTGAATGTTTTATATGCTTTGAATTTGTGCATGCATATCTACATGGGAAATATTGAGTTCACTATAACTGTTATATTTTCTACTCAGTTTTAAATTGTTGAGTGATTGGTATTTGCATAGACAGACCTTAGGTTAAGTTATACTGATTGTCAATTTGAATTGAACTTAGGAATGAATTTTTAAATACCCAATTCATACCCCCACTCTTGGGAATACACCAATTCCAACAATCTAGAATGTTTTCGATGAAATATCTTCAATTTTTTCACTGGCTAGATCAGGCTTCCTTTTATGAGTTTTTTTTTTTGTTTTTAATCCTTGACTCACTTTTGAGTTCTAATATTCAATCCAAAGAGCCTCTTTGGTCCTGAGCTTCATTATTTGGGGTATGCACTTGTGTGTGATGGTCACCCTTATCATTATGGAAATGATAGGCATAATGTTGCATTTTACTGTCTATTTTGGTGTTTGTTCTAACTTAATTTAGAATATTTATAATTTCATCAGTCACACTCATAACCTTGTCAATAGTCCTCAATCTCATGAGTTGAACAACAATGTAATCTAGATTTTGGGGAATTTAATGATGTTTCTTCCAATTCTAGATGATTGCAACCTTCCATTATGCAAGATTTGGAAATTTCATCCTTGTTACACAAAATTTTGTTAGTTGTTCCTCGCCTTGAAATGGATATTAACTTGTGTATGCAACTTATCCACTTGACTTATTGAGACTAAAATTTTCATCATTGGAGTCTAAGATTTTCATAATTGGAGTCTAGAAGGAATGGTTGGCATTAGTGCTCCTTCTAAGTTAATCAACATGACTTCAACTAAAGAAGTTTTCACAGATCACACTCATAATTTATGGAAAAGTACACTTGTTTGAGTTGGTTGCCTTGCCGGTTTTGTTGATCCTTCTTTAATAGATTAATAAAGTAATAACTTTGATACTTTGGTGCTGAAGTTAAGCTTAGATAAGTATGCAAAACTTAGGGTTTGTTTGGTATCATTGTTGTTTTATATTTCTTATTTTTGTTTCTTCATAACCAAATATATATATATATATATATATATATATATAAGCATGTTTTTTATTTATTTATTTATTTACTTTTTTTTATTATCAGTTTTCTGTTTCTATTGTTGGTTTTTAGTTATCTTCCAAAAAACTAAAAACTAAATTTTATAATTTTTAGCTGTTTTGACGACTTGTTGTCAGAAATTTTAATATCCAAAAATAGTTTTTTTGGATTAATTTATTCATTTTATACACTTTTAAATTAAAATCAAAATTAAATGATCATATAAATTTAAATATAATTAAAATAAAAATATACATAAATTTTCAAGAATAATAATAAAGCTAATTACAAAATAGTTTTACTATTTTTTAATTGTCATGTCTAATAAAATTTTTATTGTAAAGTAAATTTTAAAAGTAGAACAATTAAGTAAAATAATTATAATAATTTTATTTTTATTATAGTAATTTTTTAATATGTATTATTTGTATTTTTATTATTTTAGTCATGTTTTTATAATACTTTGTTTCAAAGGTGAGAATGAGCTTTTTTTTTTTTAATTAAAATTTTAATTTGTATGAGTTTTTTAAATGTTAATCAAACATAGTTTTTTTATTTTCTTTTATCTAATTTTTGACAGTGACACCAAGTGACCCTTTAATTAATATACTTTCTTATATGCATTCAAGTGCGGGAGAGTATTGTTGTGCTTAATGCCCATACTTTGAAAAAGACATTGATTGTTAGTAATTGAGACTAGTATGATGAGTGCAATTTGGTCGTTAATATATATATATTTTTTTCAGAACATAATAAAAAGAAATAAAAAATAAAGAAAATGAGTTGATAAACTCACACACCATTGCCGCATGGTGCCATTCTTTTAAATTTATTATTTTATTCAAATTTAAGAAGGAGGCCAATATTTTCACAGAAAAAAAAAATAAAATTAAAATTATTATATATATATATATATATATATATATATATATATAAAAGAAAAAGAGGAAGGCAAGAGCACCTTATTTCATGTGGCTGGATACGTGCTCCGCACGCCCTGCAAATGCCAAACCCACGTGGGCCCGCACTAGAAATCGTAGACATCCCAAGTTTTTCAGTGCTTGACATAAATAAATTCCCCACATTTTTCGTGCGGCTTCCGATCCCTTCATATTTCAACATCAACCCCTCTTAATGGACAGCCGTTTCATGTTCCAGCCGGCCGTTGGAGTGCGTGGAGCTCAAGGCATCATCGTGCATGGCTGTTCCATTGGACCCTATTAATCATGTGCACGAGGTGGCATTCATCACGCGCCCTAAATGCAAAACGTGTGGGAATTCTACTCCATGATTCGCTTTCTGGAAAATTTTGGATGGAATCCAAATTCAAGGTCCACAGCCCCAATACCCTGTTTGGCCCACGTGAAAATATTGGCACTGTTTTTCTATTTATGTTAAACCCCGACAAGGGGTAGGAAAAAGGAGAATTTATGGAATGAAGGTTGTCCCTCCTAAATAAATTATAGGGCCTAATTTTTTATTTATTTATTTATTTATTTTACTATGAAGCTAAAGGATGATAAAGGTTAAGTTCTATTAAGTCTATGTTATATTTATAATCATAATATTAGTTTAACTTTTTTAACACTTTATACGCGAGATATTTATGTTTGATTTTCTAATTATTCTGAAAAACAATATTACATTGAGATAAAGACAAATTTATACTAAAGTTATCAATATACTAAAAAGTGTTATTAATTAAATATAATTTGACAACTAGAATTTTAAATTTCTTTAAAACTAGAGCACTTTTGTGTTAGATTTATATTATTTTATTTTGAATTATTTCTACATGTTTGACACTCTTGGTTTCTTTTTTAGTAATTATATCATTAAGTCTTTGACACATAATAGAATTGTTATTATTTATTTATTTTTTCTATTGATCGAATTCCCTTTGTTGGCATCATTGTGCTTAATTTCTGGTTTTATTTGACTAATTCAATGAAGGATGACACTGTTGGAATTGGTGTATTCTCAAAAGGGGGGTGAATTTGGTATTTAAAAATTTTCTTCTAAGTATAACTAATTCAACAACAGTAGACCACAACCTAGAGTCTGTCTAAAACATATACCAATTCAACAGATAAACTTCTAAGCAGATATAAAATCAATTTAAAGTAATCTTAATATATCAAACATTCAAAACAATAAATATTAATATACATGTGCAAAAAGTAAATTGTAAAAAAAAAAACTGACATCAGATATTTTATCGAATCTCGACTAATACTGCCTACATCCCCGCCTCAAGCTTACAAGTAAAAGAATTCCACTAGTTGCTCACTTGTGGATGGAGCGACACCGTTTACAACACCTTATAAGTTGTTACACTTAGTTCTCTTAACTAGGTCTAAACCAGTCCGGAACTATTCACAGGACTAGTCTCCCTCTTCCGATCACATATCGGGAATACAACAGATAATCAATATTTTTGTGTACAAGGAAATGTGCTTCTAACACAAGCAGATAATGTACAACAATATGCTTAGAAATACACTCACGTATGATAAGGAGTTAATGCTCAAGTGAGATTTGGTTAAACACGAATGACGGCTCACACCAAGATGTGTATATATATATATATATATATATATATGTGTGTGTGTGTGTGTGTGTGTGTGTGTGTGTGTGTGTGAATAAGTAAGATCTTTGATTCTAGAAAATATAAATTCACAATATGATTAATCAAAGAATCTTAATAACCCTAAACTGATATCTCAAAAATATTTTTCAAAGATGTAGCACAATATATGTTCAAGGTTTAAGCTTGCAAAATATTTATTAAATATAGAAAGCAAGCTTTCAAGTCTTGCAATCAGTATGCGAAAACTCGGAAGCAAACAAAATGATTTTCCCAATCAATGCAAATCAATCAGAAAATAATGTGGGAAAATTACCGATCAAACTCTCAAAATTTTTTTTTTCAAATGGGTATAAAAATTTGAGAATATAAACTTAAAAGTAGTGTATGAAAATGCACACATCAATATAGAGATTACTCTTCAATCTTGCAATTAAATTTGCAAGAGAGGAGTATAAGAAAATGATACTCGTTTCCTTTTGAAAATGATTTTATCTAGTAAGAAAATGAGAGAGTATGATGAACAAATATGCTTGCAAAAATATGGAGTATGAGAAATGGGAGTATGAAAAATTTGAGAGAATTCGCTTAATCAATTTTTGCTAATCTCTTTACTAATTATAGAAAATGGAGTGGTATATATAGTTTCTCCACAAAAAATAATCATTGGGACTCAAAGGGAATTTTTAGAAAAGTTTAATTAGTATTTTTACCCTAACTATCGCGGTTATTTTAAGTGAACCCGAGAGCTTCGGTCACTCGAACAGACACAATGCTTGTTCATGGATTCGGTTGGCTGAGGTGAATTCGGTTGGTTGAACTCAAGGCAATTCTCCAATTGTTCATGACTTTGAGCGCCTAGTCCATCGTTCGGGTTGCTGAACTTCACTATTCGGTCGCCCGAGCCTATTTTGAACTAAAAGTTCAGTCGCCCGGGGACAGTGGAAAAGTAACTTTTAAGCATTCGATCGATCGGGGATAGTTAGTTCAATTTAAGTTCGGTCGCTCGGACCTCAGTCAACTTGTTGACTCTTTGCACATTCGATCACCTGAACCATTTTTAACACTCTAGGTTCGGGCGCCCAAAACCCTTTCAAAATTCAAGTTGTGCTCTGATTGGCCTCAGAAGTTTTGTCCCTATAATTGTAAGTGTGATATTTAATCTTTTAAGGATTTTTCATTATGTGCATAGGCACCTACGATCAGTCTATGGCCTAAGATTTTTAATTTAGCCGAAAAAACTTGGCATCGGTCGACCAAAGTCTTTTCTATGGTCATTGAGCTTATTCAACCCTATGTGAATAAGCTGTGGCATTTCATTTTAGGGTTATTGATTCCTATGGGTCAATCTATGGTATCTTGAGTATTAAACCCTATCATGCATGCAGATGCATTATTACAGACCATAATAATTATTACAGACTCAAGAATAATAAATGCATTTACAAATAAAAATGAACATGTCTTCTTCTTTGCTTTTCATATTTCCATGGAATATGCTAGGAGTATGTGCTCTTTAAGTTCCTTCTGACTTCCATTCCCTTTATCACATGTGCATGTCAAGATATAGACATGTTCAAACACTAGATGCACACTTAAGAAACATGTACTTTGTTAACATCAAAACAGGGATCAGACTCAAAAAGTCAAAGTCAATAGACACATTCACCTACATGAGTAAGTTTTTTGTTTCATCCTTTTATTATATATCATAAGTAAAATTTAATATTCCTATATGATTACAATTTCATTCCTACTGTAACACCCCGACTCGTCACGTGGGCCCGGGGTTCTACTTTAGTGACATCTGAGTACCTGATACCATAATCATCATAATAAATGCAGCGGAAATAATGAACATTCTCCAACCATACAAGTACATAAAGGTTTCCAAACATCCATACTATAATCCATAATACAAAACAAAACCCATCTCAGTCTAAACAACCATAATACAAGTCCAGGGACTTACAACATAATTTACATATGCCAAAGTTCATACAGATACTCACAAAAATTCTATTCTAACTTCCACCCCCTTATCCTACTAAGCACGATTTCTGGTATTTCCTGAAAAGATGATTTGTATATTGGAATGAGACACTTCTGAGTAAGTAAGATTAAGTTAACATTAGTGTGTGGTTAACATGCATTATGTGTTTACAAAAAACATTCATCCTTCATTTAACCGAAAATAACATTTATACATTGTACTCTCTTTATACTGTTGAAAATACTAGTCTCAATTCCATGGCATAAATAGTTCAGTAAAATAAATTGTTGGCTTTGGTGTATTCCCAAGAGGAAGGGTGAATTGAAATTTTAAAACTTATCTCTAGGTTAAACCATATATTAGTAGTATTTCACAACCTAGGGTCTTTTTAGGCAATCCCAAATAAGCAGATAAATATAATATGCAGAAATTTAAATCATGCACATCATTCACACTATAACATACACGTGCAAGAATATAAAATTCAGAAATATAAATAGACACACAATATGTTATCGGGGTTCGGCCAATACTGCCTACGTCTCCGCCTTGGCACACCCGCACAAGGATTACACTATAAGCTCACTTAACGGGTGGAGCGGCACCATTTACAACCAGATCAATTAACAGGGCTGACCTCAACCTACACCTTACTAGAATGGTGCACCTAACTTTCCTAACCGGGTCTAATCCAATCTGGGACTATTTAACAAGACTAGTCTCCCTCTTCAGGCCCACACTTGGAATACAACAGATATGAAATTTACGTACACAGAATTGCTTCTGACACTAAGTAGATATGTACTACAATACGCATAAGTAATAATCAATCCACACCAAACATGTAAGAACTATAAGCTCAGTAGTGTATATATGCAAGCTACACTCAATATAATGATTATACACAGTCAAGCACAAAAGTGTTCAAACAAGCTAATCTTTGAAAGCAAAGTATATCAAATCTCAATATTAGATTAGTGTTTCAAAGATGCTAACAATATTATTCAAACGAACTCAAAAATATTTTCTAAAATTGTATCAAGCACAAGAGTTGTTTGAAATCAAGTTTTGTAAAATATTTTGCACACAAAAATAATTACTTAAGAAATCTTGCAATGACAATGTAAAGATCCTCAAGCTAAAGAGTTTTCTCAGCACAAAATTTATCAATTTAAATCCGTGGGAAGAACCCTAACCAAACTCTCAACAAAAATCAAACAGTACAAATTTCAATGAGAGTATAAGGCTATTTAGAATGAAGCGCTAATAATCTAAATACTCTTTCTAAGCTTGGATGATCAAAGAAAATGAAGTAAGAGAGTATTTGGGAGTATTTGAGAAATATAGGCTTTGGAAATTTTCAAAGGATTTTTCATTAATTATTTTGCTAGTCTCCACTTAAATTTCACAAATGAGCCCCTATTTATAGAATGAGAATTATAACTGTTGGGGACATATATGTCATTTTTGAAAAATTTTAAGTGAGGTTAATAAAAATAATAGTGTTTTTAACCTCGATAATTCTCACCAACCCGAGAACACCGGTCAACTGAACTTAAAGTTTGGTTGATCGACTATTACAGTTTGGTCAACCGTAGAGAAAGTGAACTGATAAGATGGTTAACCAACTTAAGGGTTTCAAAGGCGATTTTCCAATTCCGCGTGGTTTAGTCGACCAGGTCATTTTGAACTAGGAGTTTCAGTCGATCGAGTGGTTGACATTTTCGACATGGGGTTTCGATCGACCAGGGCATTGCCCATATATTTTTGGTCGGTCGATCGAGAGGTCAACTTGTTGACCCTGTGGGGTTCGGTCGACCAGGAGAAACCTATATACTTCTGGTCGGTCGATCGAAGAGTCAATAGGTTGACCAGGTGGGAGTTCGGTTGATCAAAAATCTCAGTATAATTGAGTTTGGTCAACTGAACATGTCATCCTTGGGCATTTCGGTCCTATTCCACTTATAATGTTGTCCCTATACATATGATGATTAATTTTAAGTCAATAGGGAACATTTTCATGCATAATAGTGTCCTATGGCTACTCTAAGGTCCTTAAGAGCCGACAAAAAATATCTAGTGTCGGTCGACCGAATCCTTAAGATCTTTCTAAGGTCTTGAGCTTATAGTCCGACATGCATGATATGCAGATTATTACAGACCTTTTTTTAGTTAAGATTATAGACCCAAATAGAAATTACAACAAATAAATATCAACTAGGGTCTTCATTTTCCTCCGGGTTTCCGAGCGTTATCATATGATATTGCTAAGATAAACCTGCACATCAACTCTGTAGACATTAAATACCTGAGTATTTGTCATAATCAAAACAGAGTATAACTCATACGGTCAATAATCTCCCCCTTTTTGATGAAGACAAATACTTGCATACTTACCCCCCTTTTGGTAACAGCAAAAAGGGCCTAGATAAATATTTAAGTATATATAGGCAAAATAAGAGGAAAATATCATTTATATACAAGATATGGTTTGAGAAAATTAAGAAAAATCGGCAGCATGCCATTTGAAAACATGAGCATTTCCAAAAAACATGTATGTATACAAGTGACCTGATTGAGTAATATATTGACAATATATCCATAACTACTTACTCAAACAGTCAAGTATTCTCAAAACATAAAATAAAAGTATAACTTTCAGTCATTCAAGAGATAGAATAGTCATACAATGCAAAATGAATGACAAAGATAATCTCAACCATTTAGCACACAAACAATATAACTGATCATTTAAATGATTTAAATGACATGAAAATAGAATTAGACCATAAATATGCACAAAACATTTCAATTGAAATATATCATAAGACCCGTGAAAGATTTGAGTTTAAAGCGCATGACATATGATAGCAAATAGTTGGTTTGAACACAGATATAGTCAAACAAGTTCGTATGCATTTTGTTAGCTTTGGTGTGTTCCCAAGAGGGGGAGGGGGGGAATTGGTATTTAAAATTTTTCTCCTAGGTTAATCTATCCAGAAGCAGTATTTACACAACCTAGGGTCTGTCTATGCAATTTCCAAATGCACAGATAAATATGATGTGGAAATTAAATCATACGCATCATTCACACCATAATACATACGTGCGGTAAATATAAAGTGTAGAAATATAGATAGACACAGGATATGTTATCGGGGTTTAGCCAACTGTGCCTACGTCCCCGCCTTTAGCTTGCAAGCATGGGGATTTCACTAATGGCTCACTTAACGAGTGGAGCGGCACCGATTACAACCAGGTCAATTACCACAGGGTTGACCTCAACCTTAACCAGGTCAATTAAAGGGTTGATTTCAACCAACACGCCTTAACAGGATGACGCACCTAACTTTCCTAATTGGGTCTAAGCCAATTCCGGGACTATTCCACAAGGCTAGTCTCCCTCTTCAAGCTTGTGCTTGGAAATACAATAGTATTTAAAATACAATGAAATGGTACAGTGATTATGCTTTTATATAAAGCAGATGTGTACCCAAATACGCGCAATATACTTAATCAATCAAATGTACATCAACAATATAGGTCATGTAAGCTCAGTGATGTGTATTTTTGTGCAAGTTACACTCAACAAGATATGATCGTTAATATGCTTAAGAGTGTTCTGATCAAGCTATTTCTTTGAAACAAGATATATCAAATCTCAATAATGATCAAGGTTTCAAAGATGTTGCAAATATTCAAACTTAACTTAAAAGATTTTCCTTCAATGTAATGAGCACAAGAGTAGTTTGAAAAATATTATAGTTTGTAGAAAATGTTTTTGCACAACAAAATCAAAGCCAAGGGAATCTTGCAATGACAATGCAAAGACCCCTAAGCTTGTTAGTTTATCCCAACACAAGATTTATAATATAGAAATCTGTGGGACAAACTAAACCAAACTCCCCAAAATAATATCAACAATCACACAAGAAAATGGGAGTTTTAGCACTACCTAATATACACTAGCACAACCAATATGCTCTCACAATATCAAGATCTATCAAGGGAATAGTAAATTGAGAGTATTTGGACAAAAATAGTATTTGTGATAGAGAGGATTTTAACTTAATGATTTTGGCTAATTTGCTACTAATCCTCACAAATGATTCCTTATTTATAGGCAGGGGTAAAATTATAACCGTTGGGGACTTGTTGGGAATAATTAGAAAAGATTCAAAATGTTAAAAGCTCAATAACCCAACTTAACCCAATTTTACCGTGGTTAATTTAATTTTAACCCGTCGAGGTTCGGGTGGCTGAACCAAGGTTCAGTCGCCCGAATAGACATAAGAATAAAAGTGATTTAAATACGTTTGGTTGCCCGTGTCATATTTCAGTAGCCCGAATCAAAGTTAGAAAGTTTTCTTCGTAACTTCGGGTGCCCGGTCCAAGGTTCGGTAGCCCGGGGTCCTTTTGAACTGTATGGTTTGGTAGCCCGAGTTGGTGAGGAGTCCCTTTCAAGGGATTCGGGTGCCCGAAGACGATAAGGTCAAAATAGGTTCGGTCGCCCGAAGTTTGGTCAAACTATTGACTCCTCAACAGTTCGGGCGCCTGAGGTGATTTGTTCACCTGGGGTTTGGTCACCCGAGCTCTCTCAAATTCCTTATAAATATTTAATTTAAGCACATTTTTAACACACCTATATTTTATATGATATGTGTATGAGTGTTGGGACCTAAGGTTATACTAGGGTCTTTACCGAGACCGTTTTGAGATAGTCCCAAAAATCCGGCGTCGATCGACCGAAGGGTGCCCTAAGGTCATTCTGTCTCTATGGTTAGTCTATGGCATTTATGAGCTTACACATACCTACATGCATGACATGCAGAGATTATTACAGACCAATATAAATTATTACAGACCCAAATAATATAAATTACAACAATAAGTCATCTTCAGGGTCTTCAGGCTTTACTTCGCGTGCCATCAATTAATTTATTGATATAAACCTGCACACAAACTTGAAAGCCATCAAATACTAGAGTATTTTTCATTATATGGGTGTGACCTATAAGGTCAACACACTTACATGTGAAGTTATCGAACTAGTTGTGCATTTTTAAATATATATATATATATATCCCCCTTTGATATTTGCAAAAAGTACTGGGGGTTGCTTGCCAAAAAGATTTTAATTTAAAGTAAGCAAGCAATGTTTTTCTGGTTTAGCATTTTAAGCATATTCATAATATAAACAAAAAACCACAATCATAATGATCCTAAAAATTTAACAATCACATACAAGATCATATGACAAATCAAGTGACTGTGGCAACAACAACATATTTCAAATTTATGATTTGCTATAAAAATAACACATTTAAGCACATGTCACACTATATTTAAAATTTACCTAAGCTAAAAGGAGGTGAGCATAACAGGGTAGATATTTAAATTTAGATGCTCCTCCTATCAATTTGAACCATAGCTTAGATGAAATAAATTACTTATACTTGGCAAGAGATTGATTTCATTGAATATGCCAAAGTATAAGTGAGCGCACAAACCATTCTTCAACAACTATACTGAATATTTATTAACAATATTTATCTCTAATCAATATAGTCATCCCTATAGACAACAAGTGCATCGAAAATAGATATCAAGGCATTCTATGCAATTCATGACCCAAGAACATTCCATATCAAATCATAGAACTTTAAGTGCAGGAAACAATGTTCAAGGATATCAGGAGAACCTCAATATTCGAGAAGCGAATTGATGCATATGAGTTCTTTGAGTCTTTTCCATAGGGATGGAGCTGAGCTCCTCTAAATGTCCGATGATTATGTCAAGATGAATTTTAATTATTCAAATGATTTTCACTCATCCTTTCAAAAATATTTTAACCTTCATTTTATTATAAACATATTTGCACAGGGTTTTATTTTGGGAAAAATCTATCGAAATTTCGGCAGCATGCCATCTGTAAATTGGACGTTTTCCCATAAAACAAGTACCTAATAGGTTCAATTAAGCAATTTATAATTTAATTCAAGACACATGAGAACCTATATCTGCTACCAGCATGCAATACACAACATACTGCATCAGCCATGCAGTTGGCGTTCCATACAAGCATGCAAGTAAATAAGTTTCTGCAACAGCCTTGCAGATGGCGTTTCGTGCAATCTAGTATTATCAATCAATATATTCAATAACAGTTCACAATACTAGATAATCACAAATCACTATCCATCAAGATATAATATGAACAATAAACAATAGTGGATAGTTATGAGTTTAGTATAGTATTATTATTCATTAAGGCATATGGACATGAACAAGGTCCATGAGATAATGAGAGCATTTTAATTTATATAGATATGAAGGATAAAAGCTCCCCCTGAGTTATGCACTCAACTCATTTTACGCCTTTTTCAAATTTTCAACTTCTTAAGTCAAGTACCCTAAGATTTTTCAGTAATTTAAACTTGGCTTTGAATGCTTTAGGTTTATCAGACCTAAAAGTCACAATAAATATTTGTTAAGATAACAAGCCTATGTTTGCCTCTTTTCTTATGAATCTCAATACGTGTGAGAGGAACAAGTTCAAATGACATTGAACTTTAAGGTTCGTGCATAGGTTTCTTGAAGCTTTGCATTTTCATATATGTTGAAACATGTACCAGTCATACTAGCCATTTAACTTAATTCACAAAGGTGATGCTCTAAATTATTTGACTTAAAGTTTGAGAGCTCGTGAAACAGAGAAGAATAAACACTCTTAAAATTTAAATCATCATTAGGTTTAAAAAGAGTATTTAGAGTGAGTGGACATTTTCCAAAATATTTTCGTGCTTAGTAATCATGTCTGAGTTTGAGCAAAGAACATCTAGAAGTGTATGAATTTCTGAATACAGCTCTTTGGAGAATGGAATGTATCCTTTAGATATGATTATAATTATGATCAAGAATACGAACCAAGGAATAGACAAAGTCTCTACCTGATATGATCGTGGTATGATAAAGATTTCCTATAGATGAGATAAACCAAAAAAAAAAAAAATGAGGATTCTTATATTTTAAGTTCAAAGGGAATATTTTGATTTAATCAATAAAACTTGAATCCCTTAGTTGTTGCCTCTAATCTTTATTATAGCAAGATGTCTTATGAAAAGCACACTTAATATGTATTAATCATTTATGATCAATAGTGCTTTAAGCCTAAAGTGATAACTGATTTTGATTTAGGCTTTTCATATTCAAACGTGAGTTTAGGGTATAGTGATATATGATATAAGATGAAACCCTAACACTCATTTTGTGCAATGGACAACATTGGCTTAACTTAAAGTATTATATTTAAGCATGGGTTAAGCATTTGGAAATATTTACCTAGCAATGGTGCCTAGTCCATTTGGAAGTGAATTTTATTCAATTTTTGAATTTGCTTGCTAATCTTATGATTCTTAGTATGACAATAGTGTATAGTAAATACATATACTAAGAATTTTCATTTTAAGAACCAACCACTTCCTATGCCTACATTCATCACAACCCCTAAACCTAGAAACTAAGGGAAGATTAAAATATTTATGTAATTTCTATTGGAATCTGATCTTCCTTAGATCCTACGGAGTTTGTTTTGCTGATTATCCATTTCATTTCTTTTTCTAAACCTCTGGCACTTTTGAGTAAACAGTTAAACCATACGTGCCACATAGTTTTGCAAAATAAGTAGGTACTGAATATACATAACAAATTATGCTTATTTATTATATTTTTGCTTAATAAGGCATGACTATGGGTTTGATAAACAGAACATGAACCCTTTATGAAAATATTTTTCTTTTTAACTTCCAAGGGTTTATCATTGTTATTCTTTTCACAAGAGGGTTTGAAAATCATTTCAGAATAGTCGTCAGTTTTTCTTTCTAAGTAGATTTTCAACACTTTAACAATCTTATTCTTCTTTAAGGTGGCATGATATTTTCTTAGATCTTTTAATTGTTTCGTCAACCTTCTATTTTCATTTTTTAAAAATATTTTTTGTTTAGATATCTGCTGGCCATACAAGGCTTAAAATCTTGTTAGCTTATTTTGATGCTAACAAACAAGTGGAATTTAACGTATTTGTGTGAGTAATGTTATCTCAGGGCTCATGTATGGGAAAGCAAGGTCAAAGTGCTCACAAGGATCAAATGAAGTTTAAAAGAGTCAAAGTATGGATTTAAAGATGATATTTTAAAGTTTGAAGAAAATGAGGACATGGATGATAAGCCAAAGAAAAGTGAGAAATCAAAAGAGCAAAATAAAAGCAAAGAGAAAGATCTAAAAGAAAGACAAAGCATGAAGACTCAATAACCTTGAATGTGAAAAGTCTTAGAAGTCTTCATATAAGTACTTCAATGTTTAAATATCGTTTGAAATATTATGAAGCTTTTAAGTTAACTTCTTGGATCTAGATAACTTTTAACATACTTGGAAAATATTTTTATAAGGTCAAAAATTATTTCAAAAATGTTAGAATCATTTTTGGAATTAAAAACACCAAAAGGAGGATTTCCTAATTGTTGTCATTTTTCATACATCCGCATTGAGGTACAACTTTCTCTATCAAAAACTTCTTATTTTAAAACATTTCAACATCAAAGTTGTAGGATTTTCTCTTAGTTTTCTTTTGACACTAAGAACACCTAAGTTGAAGTTGAATAGAAAAATTTATGACTAAAATACTGAAGCGGGGTCGAAACTGTTAGCCAACTGAACATTGTTCACGGTGGAACATTAGAAGACTGAACTGGACACTTCGGTCGTCTGACCCTTGACCTTGGTCATCTGAAGAATATTTTTAGTTAACTGAAGATTAAGTTTAGTCATTTGAAGTTTTTGCTGAAATTTTTCTAAAGAGGCAGAACCACCTCCGACGATTAAACTCGAAAGTTCAGACATCTGAACACTGTTAACGGGCATATTTTTCAAAAAATTTACTTTTTAAATATTAATTGCTTGGGCTCCAAACTTTCTAAAAAACTTGAGAAATACCCCAAGTAAACTTAGAAAACAAGAAAACCCTTTTAAAAGCCCATAAATACATGGTTTTGCAAATCAAAATATACCATGAATTGAAAAATCCGTTTGAGAAGCTGAAAGCACTCTTGTTCTTTTCAAAGTTTTCTTGTTCACTCATTGCAAAACTCTTTTTCTGAGATATTATAAAGTGATGATCCTTCCTTCTCTGAATTCCTACTGCTAATCCTTATCTAAGAAGGATATTGGTGAATTCTACACTTGGGCTTCATTCTATTTCATATTGATATTTCTACATTGAAGTATATAGTGCTGAAATTGTACTAACTTGCTCTTTGTGAGAGTATATCTTGTTTCTTGTAATTCTTTGACGTTCCAAGGATTGTTTGGATCGTTGACTAAGTGAGGGGATATTGCTTAGAGAGGTGGGCTCTAGCCTATTTGAAGGAGTGACCGAATGAGGGTACATCGTTTGGAGAAGGTGGGCTCTAGCCTTAACCAAGGAGTGTTGTAAAGGTTTGTTCCACCTGTTAAAGGAGCATGTTTAGTGAATCCTTTGGTGCTTTACCAAAGGCAAGGACGTAGGCTAGGTATAAGCCGAACCTCGTAAAAATCCCGGTCTCACTCTCTCTTTCCTTTACTCTTTATTTTCAGCGTATTTAAATTACGTGAATAGTTTAATTGGATATCATATATACTATGTATATTTGGAAATCAAGTAAACTTAAAGATTAATTTAGATTTGGGATTGCGGAAATCGAAAGGGAGTACGTTGGTTAAACCATTCTTTGCGGAAACCATATGGGAGTACGTTACTTGGTTAAACACCCAAAAATAAATTAACTGAGAGTTTATTTGGATTTTGAATATTGGGAAGAGTATGAATATTGTGTTGGATTTTATATTACACGTGATATTAAGCAAATAAATTAATACAAGACTTTACATCAGCAAACACAAATTATCATTCACAACAGGGCTTGAATCAAATTTATATACTCAGGGCTAACAACAAAAGTTATATTGTGATTGAATGGTTTAAAGTTTTATATTGAGTGTATTGTGTTTATATTCCAAGGAGTGCTGAATCTTTCATCAATCTAATAGTGCTGCAATTAACTTATACTTGGAAAATAATTTGGTTGTTTGGTTTGTAGATTGTGCTTAATTGATTAGTTGTTTAATTGTGTTGTTGATTGGATATAGGAAACTAAGTTTTTGTGTGATTAATAAATTAAACAAACAAGTCAAGAATTGTTTAAAAGAAATAAAAGAAGTTTAAGGAATCTTAAAAGGAATTAAAAGAAAATTTTAAAATCCAACTCACCCCCCCCCCCCCTCTTAGGACTACACCTTGCTTTTCAATATCCTACCTAGAAGCTTATATAGTTTAAAAGAAGCCTTTTTGAGTTTTCTATATATGGGCATGCTTTCATCATATAATTCAGCACATGATTCATTATAAGAATTATTATAATCAATTACAAATGAATCATTGCATACAGCAACATCAATAGAAACAATGGATTATTCATCATCAGTTATATCACAATAAACATCGCATGAATCATTTGCAGTATTATCACAAAGTTTGACAGATGATTCAATATGCAATATATTACAATATTTTCCACGAGAATCATCACATGCATCATTAACAGAATTATCATGAAATTCAACAGATGATTTAGCATTTGACAAATCATAGCATTCAGCAACGGAATCATCTACAGAGGCTGAGATAGGTTATACCTCTCTTCCTGTTAATGCAATTACCTTATCATTTACCACTTCCTGAGTGGTGGTCTCATTCTCCATGTTTCCTTTCGAGTTCATCCCAGATATCCTTAGCACTTGTACATGCCATAAACTCAACAAAAATATTAAAATCTAATGCAAGATATAACATGTCCATGGCATATGAATTTGCATGCATCAAAGTAATATCATTTTCGTTTACAGGCATACAAATTCCCTTAACAATCACATGCCAAGCCCTCCAGTTCATTGATATTATAAATGTGCTCATTCAAATTTTTTAGGCAGTGTAATCAACACCACAAAACAATGGAGGACTAGAAGGCGAACGTCCCTCTCCAAATGGAGATACACCAATATAAGTCATTGCGAATTTTTACAAAAGCTGTTAAGCCTAGTGCAACGAGGCTCTGATACCAATTTTTGGCTTTGATGTATTCCCAATAGGGGGTGAATTGGAATTTTAAAACTTATTCCTAAATTAAACCAGATATTAGTAGTATTTCACAACCTAGGGTCTTTCTAGGCAATCCCAAATATGTAGATAAATATAATATGCAAAAATTTAAATCATGCGCATCATTCACACTATAACATACATGTGTAGGAATTTAAAATTTGAAAATATAAATAGACACATGATATGTTATCGGGATTCGGCCAATACTACCTACGTCCCCGCCTTGGCACACCCGTATAAGGATTACACTATAAGCTTACTTAACGTATGAAGCAGCACCGTTTACAATCAAGTCAACTAACGGGGCTGACCTCAACCTACACCTTACCAGGGTGGCGCACCTAGCTTTACTAACTGGGTCTAAGTCAATCCAGGATTATTCAATAGGGTTAGTCTCTCCCTTTAGGCCCACGCCTGGAACACAACAAATATGAAATTTACGAACATGGAAATGCTTCTTACATTAAGCATATATGTGCTACAATATGCATAAGTAATAATCAATCCACACCAAACATGTAAGAACTATAAACTCAATGGTGTATATGTGCAATCTACACTCAATATAATGATTATACACAGTTAAGCACAAAAGTGTTCAAACAAGCTAATCTTTGAAAGCAAAGAATATCAAATCTCAATATCAGACTAGTGTTTCAAAGATGCTACCAATATTATTCAAACGAACTCAAAAATATTTTCTCAAATTATATCAAGCACAAGAGTTGTTTGAAATCAAGTTTTGTAAAATATTTTGCACACAAATATAATTACTTAAGGAATCTTGCAATGACAGTGCAAAGATCCTCAAGCTAAAGAGTTTTCCCAGCACAAGAGCACTAATAATCTAAACACTCTCTATAAGTTTGGATGATCAAAGAAAATGAAGTAGGAGAGTATTTGGGAGTATTTTAGAAATATAGAATTTGGAAATTTTTAGAAGATTCTTCACTAATTATTTTGCTAATCTTTACTTAATTTTCACAAATGAGCCCCTATTTATAGAGGAGGTGAGAATTATAACCATTGGAAATATATATGTCATTTTTTGTAAAAGTTTATTTACTTGCTTAACTAACTTACACTAACTTATACTAATCTTTTTATTTATTTGTTCACATACATTACTAACTCGTTCTAACCCATTTATTTACTTGTCCACTAACTCATTTATTTATTTGTTTGCATACTAACTCATACTAACTTGCATACTAACCCATTTATTTATTTGCTTGCATACTAATTCATGCTAACTTGCATACTAACATTTACTTGTATATTATCTTATTTACTTACATGTATACTAACTCATTAACTAAATTGTGTACTAACTTGTTTACTTGCTTAAGCACACACTCACACACACTCATGCATGCATTAGTCTTTACACACATTCATGCACACATTTACACTCACAACCATGCACGCTTTCACATACCCACATGCATATATACATATATCCATTCATGCATGTGCATACCCATCACACATCATACATGCATGCATGTCCATTCTTATCCATACACACACATGTTCATGCATTACACCTGTGCCATTGTTCATTCATGCATGCATGCATATGCATGCCCATTTATATGTCATGCATGCATGTCCATTCTTATCCATGCACACACATATTCACGCATTACATCATTATCTATTTCATTATTCATTCAAGCATGCATGCATATACATGCATTCACGTGCCATATGTTCATGTCGATTCTTATCCATGCATACATATATTCATGCATCACATCATTTCATTATGCATTCATGCATGCCCATTCATGCGCCATACGTGCTTGTTCATTCTTATCCATGCGTGCACATAGTCATGCATTCACGCTTAAACATGCATCATGCATCATTCACACGTCATGCATGCTCACTATTTGCCGTACACACATATGCTATGCACCCACACACACCATGACACTACACACGGCACTGTGCACACTCTCTTGCACACGTTCTAATATACACCTGAACACACACAACCCACGCGGAGGGCAACGCGTGTTGGCTTGTTGGTCTTGACCAGACCTTAAATAGGTTGACTTATCCCCTTTGATCGGTTTTCTCCCCAAACCGGTTGGGTCCTCTGAACTAGTACGAAATCGGTTTAGCCTTTTATTTTATTTTATATTTGAACTTTTAAAAACCCATAAAAATTTCAGAAAAATCACAAAAAATTCAGAAAACTTAGGAGAAAATTTTTTAAAAAAATTTTGGGACTTGATTTTCATTGTTTTTGCGCAGTTGTATTTTTGTTATTTTAAAAATTCGAGAAAATATGGGAAAATCATCAAAAATCCAAAAAAAAATAAAAAAAAAAATGTTTTGAGACCCAGAAAATTATTTCCATCCTGAATAAATTCCAAAACCTCTCGAAATATTAATTTTCACTTAGAAAATTCTATAAAGATTTCAAAACCCGGGGAGTGTATTTTTGTAAACTATTTTCTCGATTTTCTATCCCTATGATTTAAAAGGGAGGTATGAGCTCTTCAAAGTATGGTATGCCCCGGTTATGAAGGAATACTTTTATAGTACTTTATTTTATGCATTTTATTTGATTTTTGAAAGGAGTAATTTTCAAAGGCTTATTAAATTTATTTTGGGATAATTTTTGATTAATTAGGTACCGTTCGTATGAACGGGCGGGTAGGGGGTGCTGATACCTTCCCCTCACGTAACCAAACTCCCAAGCCTGACTCTGGTAACGCAGACCGATTCTACCCTTAATTAGGTAGTAATCAAGTGTTTTAACCACAGTTCAAAAGGTTAGTGGCGACTCCATACACCATGTTTTCTACGAAAAATATCATCTTCAAAATCACACACCTTTTCCAGTTTGCATACCCTAGGGCAACACACATATGGTTGTGTTTCTACCCCACGCATGAGAACGTCACAACACACCCTCACCACTGAAGTAGGCTTGTGATGGCTTTTTTTTTTTTTTTTTAACAAGACATATCTCATTAGTCCTGTAGTGTACTTTTATCTATTATGATCAAGTGATAGGTAAATAGATAGTATTATCCTAACATGCTTTGCCCTTCATCCCATGAAAATGAATTCTAGAGTCATTCTTAGTATACTTCCAAAACTAAAAATCAGAGAAGTCCTATCATCATCCATGATTCAATATTATCCTAATTGAGTGCTTATGTAGGAAAGCTTGTCTATCATGCATAAAAAATAGTTTTTAATAACAATCACTATCAAGCTATGAATCAATAGTTTAACCATTCAGCCTAATCACAATAAAGCTCCATAACATGGCAACACACAATTGCAACATGCAATTCCCTCCCACCAACTAAGCAAAGAAGTGTCCTCAATGCTAACAGAGAAGAAAAAACAATTTAAAGAAAAACAAAGCAAGGAACTAAAAAAATAAAATAAACTAAAAAAAAACACACACAAATAGAAAAAATAAAATAAAAATAAAGAAAACAACACTCAACAGTCACAAGGTGTCTGGACAAAAAGAGTTTCATCACTTAGATCATAAATGGAAATAAAAAGGCTTAAGGCGCTGACCATTCACTGTGAAGGATGTACCACTCTTCGGATTCTGAATTTCCATTGTCCCCTTAGAATGAATGTTAGTTATAAGATAAGGGCCAGTCCAATGAGATTTCGATTTACCAGGAAAAATATGTAAGTGAGAGTTGTAAAGAAGAACTTCCTGGCCAAGTGTGAAATGCTTGGGATGAATCTTTTTGTTTTGTAGAATCTTCATGCACTCCTTCGCCAACTGGGCATTGTCATATGTATCTTGATAAGCTTCATCCAATTCATTTATCTTAGAGAGAAATCGTAGCCTATCTTGGGTGGACCATTCAAAAGGAATTTGTTAAGTCACGAAGTAGTTGACCATGTCAGCAAACCAAGGAGATTTTTGAACCACAAATAGTTGCTCATCCGGGAAACTACCATCAAGAGGTGGGATAACATTTCCAGAGGAGGATGGTGTCAATTTGGAGAGATGGTCAGCCACCACATTCTCGACTCCTTTCTTGTCCGTAATGGTGATGTTGAACTCTTGAAGTAGAAAAATCCAGTGGATTAAACATGGTTTTGCATCTTTCTTAGCCAACAAATACTTCAATGCATAATGGTCAGTGAAAATAACAAAAGGAGAACCAATAATGTAAGCCCAAAATTTATAAAGTGTAAAAACCACTGTAAGTGATTCTTTTTCAGTAGTGGTGTAATTTTTCTAGGCATCATTTAAGGTCCTACTAGCATAGTAAATCACAGAAGGCATGTTATTCACACGCCGGCCCAAACCAACCCCTAAAGCATGGTAACTTGCATCAGTTATGATTTCAAAGGGAAGGGGGGTTGCAAAATGGGGGCAGTAGTAAGCGATTCTTTAAGGGTATCAAAATCTTTTTGGTGCTCATTGGACCAAAAAGATTCAACCTTATTTTGTAAAAGAGTACACAATAGTTTTGCAATGGAACTAAACCCCTTAATAAATTGCCTATAAAAGCCAACATGGCCAATAAAAGAACAAATATCTTTAACTATCCTTTGGATATGAAGTTTAGATATTAATTCAATTTTTGCCTTGTCGACCTTTGTACTTTCAAAAGAAACTATATGACCCAAAATAGTGTCATGAGTAACCATAAACTAGAATATCTCCAAATTAAGAAAAATATATTTTTTCTTTATATCTCTGCAAAATACAAGCCAGATTACGTAAACAAATCTAAACATATTTTACAAAAATAGGGAAATCATCCATGAATACTTTAAAAATATCCTTAATTATATTAGAAAAAGTACTCATCATGCATCTATAAAAAGTAGCTAGGGTATTACACAAACCAAAAGCATTCTATTGAAAGCAAAGGTGCCAAAAAGGTAGGTGAACGTGGTCTTCTTCTGGTCCTCAAGTGCTACAGCAATTTGGTAATAACTAGAAAACCCATCCATGAAATAGTAAAATGCATTACCAGCCACACGTTCTAAAATCTAGTCAAAAAATGGTAAAGGAAAATAATCTTTCCTACTGGCTGAATTAAGTTTTCTATAATCAATACACATCTTCTAGCCAATGACCATCCTAGTTGGAACTAATTCATTTTCCTTATTTTTGACAACCGTCAAACTAGATTTTTTTTGGTACCACCTGAGTTGAACTTACCCACTTACTATATGAGATGGGGTAAATGATACCCACTGTGAGCAGCTCGAGCACCTCTTTTTTGATAACTTCCTTCATAGTAGGGTTAAGTCTATGTTGAGCATCTCAAACTGGTCTAGCATCATCCTCAAGGTGGATTTTGTGTGTACAAACAGCTACATCAATACCTTGGATGTCGGCTATTGTCCACCCAATTGCGTCTCGATGCTTTCTTAAAGACTTCTAGCAATTGGGCTTCATCTTTTTGATTCAACTGCGAAGAAATTACCACAGGAAAAGTGTCTTCTTTAGGACCAAGAAAGTCATATTTTAAATCTTTAGGAGTGGTTTTAGTTCGAGTTGAGGAACTTCCTCCTCTGAAGATTTAAGTATGTCTGGTGGTGGTAAAGTCTCAAACTGGGGCCACCATCTAGCACTTGCAACTTGTACCTTAAGTGGTGAAGAAAAATCTACAAAATAGTCCAAAGCTTCAAGGAAATTTTCATCAACATGGTTAGCTTCTTCATTAAGTAAAAATTCAGATGTTTGAAAAATAAACTCATCATTAGGGAAAAGAAGAGTTGAACCATTAATTTCTATTGGTGTCAAAACCTCTACAACATTCAGATCACTTTTGTCATCAAAATGGCTTGACATTTTGCAAGCATTGAAAAAAAAATTCTCCCATGTTCCCAAAAGTAAGTTTCAGAACTCCACTTCTACAATTGATCAAGGCATTTGACGTAGCTAAGAATGATCTTCCAAGGATGACAAAAGCTTGAGAATTGTTGACATTTAGCTACTATATATCCACAATTACAAAGTTAATTGGATAGTAAAATCTGTCAACTTTCATAATCACATCTTCCATAACTCCACTTAGTCTCTTGATGATCTATCGACTAACTGTTGCATGAGTGTAGTTGCCTTTAACTCTCCTTGTACAAGTTGCTCATAAAGTGAGTATGACAACAAATTCACACTGCTGCCCAAGTCCAGCAAAGCTCTAGCAATTCAAGATTCAACAATCATGATTGAAATTGTAAGAGAACTCAGATCTCTATACTTTTTAGGAGCCTCACACTGAATGATTGCACTAACTTGTTACATTAAGAAAGCTTTCTTCTTCACATTTAACTGCTTCTTCACTATACATAGTTCTTTCAGAAACTTGACATAAGAAGGAATTTGTTGAATCACCTATAGCAGTGGAATATTAATTTTTACCTGTTTGAACACCTCCAAAATCTCCTTTTTCTACTTACTCTTGGAAGCTAACAATAATCTCTGAGGGTATGGTGCTGTAGGGACATACTCCTTCCTCAAATTCTCATTTTTTTTTTAATCCAAAGACTCAATCTCCTTTTGCTGATCCCCACCTTGATCATCATGTGTTTTAGGTGACTCCAATTCATCTTCTAAGGCTTCCAAGCATTGATCAGGCTTAGAATCATTTTCAGCTGATGGCCTCGGTATTACCTAATCAATTTTACTACCACTCCTATGTGTGATATATTTCATTGGTTTAATGTCTTCATTCTTAACTGAATGCACCTGTGACTTCTTGTACACTTATGGGTTGGGTTGAGCTTGAGCTATAAATTTACCCTTCTCCAAAGTGTTTAGAGTAGTCATCATTATGCTAAGTGTGGCTCTGATTTCACTGATGGCCTAAGAATTTTGAGTGTTGGTTGCGTTTTGGCTTGCCATAAATTGCTAAAAAGTGGTAGTCATTTAAGCAATTGTATCATCCACTGATTTCTTAGGAGGTTGAAAAGGCTGAAGATATTTAGCCATGGGAAGCTGCTAAAAATTACTTTGAGGAGGTGCAACTAGCTGCCTTGATTGTCCTGGATCATTTCTCCATGAAAAATTAGGGTGATTCCACCATGCTAGAGTTTAAGTATTTAAGATTGGTGGATTCTAAGGTCAACCCACCCAACTTACATTCTGAGGTTGCTTTATACCATTCTCTTGATATATCAGTAGAGCAGGAGATCTCAACGTTTTATGACTTATATCGGCACACAGAGCACACACTTCTAGAGCTTTATTTAGTGCCTTTAGTTTTTCTATCTCCATAACAGTCAACCTTCTAATGATTGTTGCCAGGCGTGCCTAAACATCAATGTCATCTTTCAGTTCATATTACCCTTCACCAGTTACTGCTCTCAATGGTTGAGCTATAATTGGTTTCCTATTAATCCTTGTAGCCCACTGCTGAGCATTTTTAGCTAAATAATTAAGAAAACCAAGTGCTTTGTCAGGCTCCTTAGTGAAGAAATCCCATATACACATTGTATGAACAAATTGCTTCGATTCAAGGGTTAAAGCAGTGTAGAAATAATTCACTAATCGCTATGATTCGAACCCATGATGAGGACACATGTTTATCAGCTTTTTAAATCTTTCCCAGCTTGCATGGAAGGTCTCATCTCATTACATGAATTGACTGATTTGTTCTTGTTAAGAAGTAAGGTGTACTCCTAAGAGGGCGGGTGAATTGGGTTTTTAAAATTTCTTTGGAAACTTTAATCTAGTATAACCCTTTTCAGATTAAATTAATTACAATCACACTCTTCAATTAACAACACAATCAAATTTATCAGCAACTTCACAAGTACAGTTGATTTGCAATGACCAACACTCAATCCAAGATTTAGTATTAATTAAAGAATGACGATAAAGGTCAAAATTTCAATATTTAGAATTCACCTTTTCAATATATCAATCCAATCAATAAGGTAAGCTTGATTTCTCAATATGAAATAAAATAGAAATTTTAGCAACCTTCCAAATTCAGATTTTGATATCAAACAAGTTACTTGAGTTTAAGTATGTTAATGAACTTTGATATTTATCAATGTACTTTCTTTAATCAAGGTTTCTGCAATTCCCAATAACTATTTAATTTCCAACAATAAAGTAAACATTCACGCTATTTATATATGTAGAAAATTAAAGAGAATTTTAGGGAAGAGAAATACACCAAGATTTTACGAGGTTCGGCTATACCCGCCTACGTTCTCGCCTTAGGAAAACCACCCAAGGATTTCACTATATTGCTCCCTTAATCGAGCGGAGCAAACCATTTACACACTCCTTCAAGTAGGATGGAGCCCTCCTCTTCAAGCGATGCCCCATGCTCGGTAGTCCAACAATTCAACAATCTTGAACAGTCAAAAACAACAAGAAGAACAAGAACGATTCTTGTGTGCAAAAAGCACTCTCAGCAAGAGCATATTAGTACAAGTTAAAAACAATATACTTCAATCAAATAATAATATAGAAATATGAAGCTCAAGAATTTATCACTGGGGTTCTTTTTTATATTGATAAACTCAGTAGAAACGCAAACAACCATAGGTTTTGATAAGAAAATTCTCAGTAGAAACTTCAGCAAAAGTTTTAGTAAGATAGCTTTTGAAGAGTAGAAAATATTAAGATTGAATGCTAATTGTAGGTATTGGTGCTTTTAATTCTTTTATTTAACATGTATTTATAGACGAAAAAATTTTTTAATTTTTGTATTCCCCAAGTTTCTTGGAGTGTTTCCCAAGTTTTCATAAAGTTTGGGGGCCAAACAATCTTTTTTGGAAACATTCCCTCGCTATTTTAAATTTGAATTCTTGAAGGTCAATCGCTTGATCCCGAAGGGTTAGTCGCCTATGCCTTTAAATCAGCGTATTTTTGAGGCATAATACAGGGTCAGTTGCCTGACTCCGTTCTATATGCTTTCTCATAAAATGTTAGTCGTCTGTCCTATTGTCAGCTTCAACCACCTTTCAATATTTTGGGTATAACATTCCTAATAAAAGTCCAAATAAGACGATCTTGGTATCAAAAGAAAGTTAAGAAAAACTCCTACAAATTTCATGTTGAACATTTTCAAAGATAGGAAACCATTGATAGAGAAAATTGTATACATCAATGTAGATATGGACAAAATAAGGGAATTTTGAGAATCCTATTTTGGTGCTTTTTATTCCAAAAATAATTTGAACCCTTTTGAAATAACTTTTGACTTCATGAAAATATTTTCCAAGTATTTTAAAAGTTATCTAGGTCCAATTAATTAACCTAAG
Organism: Malania oleifera; assembly: GCF_029873635.1. NCBI lineage: Eukaryota > Viridiplantae > Streptophyta > Magnoliopsida > Santalales > Ximeniaceae > Malania > Malania oleifera. The sequence goes on along the minus strand of NC_080428.1, from coordinate 28,719,801 downwards.
AGTTTTATGCATCCATATTGAAATCGTTTGAAGTACTTACATGACACTTTTTAAAAGACTATAACTTTCTAAACTCTAAGTCTTCATGTATTTGCTTTGCTCTTCAATGTCTTCATGTATTTTTTTTTATTCTTTATATTTGACTTGACTTCAAGCTTCAATAGACTTTAAGCTTCATAAGATCTTCTATCTTTGAGTTCGAGCTTTCAAAAGACTTTGTCAAGCACTTGTTCTTGAACACTTAAGTCATGAATCATCACTTAACAAAATATGTTAAGTTCCTTTGCTTTGTTATCATAAAAATAAGGTTCTAAGCTTTGTGAGGCCAACAATCTCGCCCTTTTTTAATGATGACAAACAAGGAGTAAAAATGAGTAAGCCTTAATAAGGCTCCCCTTTACAAAAAGCATTAACTTAAAAATATTGCAATATCATGATCATTATCATTTTCAATAATATGTTCATATATTTCATTTCATAGTTGAGCCAATATACATGCTTAGGTATGTAGTTGTTAGCTTTGGTGTATTCCTAAGAGGGGGGTGAATTGGGTATTTAAAATTTTGTCTCACCTAGGTTTATCCAAATCAGTAGTATTACGCAACCTAAGGTCTATCTATGCAATTATAAACCCAATCAACACATGTACAATATATAATCAATCAAGCATACGACATATATGTGCAGAAAATAAAAGTGCAGAAAATAAATTGCAGAAATATAAAGTACACGCATGATATGTTATCGGGGTTCGGCCAACTATGCCTATGTCCCTACCTCTAGCTTGCAAGCCCGAGGATTCCACTAATGCTCACTTAATGGGTGGAGTGGCACCGTTTACAACCAGGTTAATTAACGAGGTTGACCTCAATCTACAACCGCACCTTATCACCATGGTGCACCTAACTTTCCTAACTAGGTCTAAGCCAATTCGGGACTATTCAACAGGGCTAGTCTCTCTTTTCAGGCAAACGCATGGAATACAACAAACAATTACAATTTTGCATACAATTTAAATGCTTTTAGAACAAGCAGGTATGTACTTACAATACAACACAGTATAATCAATGCACTTCAACACAATATAGAAACTATAAGCTCTATGCAATGTGTTCAACTACACTATTACAAATGTCAATGTGCAATAACCTCAAAGAGTGTACAAACAATCTATCTTTGAAACTAACAGTTAATTTTAATCAATCACAGCAAGTGTTTCAAAGAGTTGCAAAAGGGCATACAAAAATCTCTTAAATGATTTTCTTAAAATGTAGTTCAAGAGATATTTGAAAAGAATGCTTGTAAAAATATTCAAACAATCAAAAACACAAGCCAAGTGAGTCTTGCAATGGTGATGCAAAGACCCACTAGCAACAAGTTTTCCCACACAAAGAATATTAGTTAAACTAGGGGAAAACCTTAGCTAAAACTCTCTAATAAAATCAAACAATCAATATATATCAAAGAGAGTTTTAAGCAAGAGTAGCTAATCTAGATCACACACTAACACTCTTTTGGAAACTAGGTTTGTCAAGGGAATCACAAAGAAAAAGTGTATTTGGCATATATGAAATATGAGCACTCAAATTTCAGAGGTTTTTCAAGATAATCTAGGTGCTAATCTTGTTTTAATTGTGCAAATGAACTAGTATATATAGGCATTGGAAAAAATATAACCGTTAGGGACACCTAGGGGATTATTAGAAATGTTTTAAGTGAGGATTAAAAGCTTAACCCTAATTTACCCCTTTTAACCCATAGTAGAAATATGCCAACCTGAGACTTTCGGTCAACTGAGCCCAAGGTTCATTCGGGCAAACGGACAAAATGGAAAAAAGCGAGTTTTCCATGTTCGGGTGCCCGAATTTATATTCCGATGGCTGAACCAGGCGATTTTTCAAATGCTCGAGGTTTGGTGGGCTATTCTTAAGTTCGGTAACCCAAACTTGCCAATTCGGTCACCCGAGGGTATTTTTAACATAGGAGTTCGAGTTGCTGAGTTGGTGGAAAAAGTGAAAGTGGACGTTCGGTTGACCAAGGGCACTACGGCCAATTCAGTTCAGTCGCTTAAACTTAAGTCAACTTATTGACTTAGTCCAACGTTTGATCAACTGAGGCAAAATGCACTGCCAAGTTCGATCGCCCGAATCCATAGGATTTTGGACATTTAAATTCAATTTAAAACATAAAATTCCCTATATAATATATATGATAGTGGGGACTTTCCTAGGTGCAAGTGCTAGGGCCTAGGGTCTTTCTAAGGTCGTTTTGATTGTCGAAAAAATCCAGGGTCTGTCGACCAAAGGGTGATCCCTAAGGTCTTTCTAAGGTCTTGAGCTTATAGTCCTACGTGCATGATATGCAAATTATTATAGACCTTTTTGAATTTAAATATTACAGACTCGAATATAAAAATACAACAAGCAAATATGCCGAGATCTTTATTCTTCTTCAAGTTGCTGCTTTCCATCAATATGATCTTGCTAGTATTATCATGCACACAAACTTGATAGACATCAAATACCAAAAGTATTTGTCATTATCAAAAACTGGTATCACCTATAAGGTCAACAGCAATGTCATGCTCAATTTTTTGTCTAAAAATTCTCCCCCTTTTGACATCAATAAAAAAGAGTAAGATATGAAAAAGATATAAATACCATGGCAATTAGCAACCATAAGCAAAATTATAGATCCAATGAAGGCACAAAACAAAACCTTTGCATTCATCATGCATAAAAAAGATAGACAATAAGTCCTAAAATAGCATGAGAAAATACAAAAGATTGTACATCAGAATTTTCAATAATTTCCAGTAATGAACATAAATCATGATATCATTACTTAACAAGTATAACTCCCCCTGAATGAAATGTATTTCATATTCAATAAATTCATAATTTCATTCTTGAAGGATAAACTATGTATCCTTGTATAGTATGAGTGTAAATATCATGTGAAGCTATCATCATTATCGGTCATCATTAGCAATCATCATTATTAATCATGCTTTTAAATTTATTATGTCATACTCATGCTTAGTTTGCTCACATTCAAATTTGCAAAATTTTCTCCCCCTTTTTATATCAACAAAAGGATAAACAAAAAAAAATTATTATGCAAAAGTACTAAGGACATTTAAATCACAATAAAAAGGTTCATAAGCCAGCATATATTTCAATCAAAACATGGTCATCCATCATTCAACATGCCAAAAAATATATAACTTAATCTAACATCAACATGTGAACTAATATGGTCAAGAAAAACACATAAGAGAGCTAAGCACAACAAAATAGCAATGTCAAACATGTCAACCCAGATTAGTGTTTGGTTTCACGAAAATATTCATGCATCATGCATCTGCAGTTCCATTAGATTTATATGCTCATGCGCATGCTTGCATGCTCTAGTCATATTTCAAAGAGTCATACTCAGACTCATATGCCAGATGGTATGACTTAAATATTCATGCTCAATTCTTACGTTTCTGCTTAACACATCTCCTCCTTATTACATTGCATCAATCAAAAGGAGAAGGTCATAAATAAGCATATACAATCAGCATAAAATAGATAAATGACTATTCATCATGCTTAAGACAATAATCAAGAATCCAAAATAGCATGACAAACATCAAACGAGCAAAAAAAGCAGGTGCATAGTTTAGTAATTAAATTGCTGTCAGTAAGTCGACTGAAATAGAGGGGCAGTTGCCTGACATTTTATTTATTTGAATTTTGCTCCAAACAATAGAGCTTCAGTCGACTAGGCCTCAGAGAGTTAGTCGCCTAGCTTTACTGAACCTAGGAATTTTAGCAAGTCAGAGAGCAACCAATTGAATGTACTTCAGTGTTTTTGACTTATTTGCTTTCCTCAACCATTTATCCTTGTTCCTTAAAAAAAAAACTTCTTTCAATAAGCTCATTTTATTTTGCATAGGGTTTTACCAATCTTCAAATATTTTTCCAAATTGTCTGTTGAAGCATATAATTCTTTGAATTTAATTCTTTTGAAGCCTTGTACAATTCATCCTTTTATTGTGGCCAACAATGTCATTCTTATGTTCTTGTTGCAATATAATAACCAACAATAAGCTTAAAAACTTATTCTTAAGATTTTCACAATCCATTTCAATTTGTTTATTGGAGATGAATATTCTGGGAGATGAATATTCTGGGTTATACTCTCTCATTCCTTTGTCTATAGCTGATATAGTGAATTATTTACCATGATATGCATAGTTAAGATTTATATTCTCAAGATATCTAATATAGTAGACATATTTGTTAAGCACTATCTACTAACACAGCACACCAGATCTCTTCTTATATTAGAATAGACTGACTTTAAACTGTTATAGCCTGTTGAGGTATCACTAGCCTATTTCATTTTAGTACAAATGAATCTTCTTTATGAGGAACAACTAATCCTAATATCTTTGGAGTACTTAGTTTGTGAACTAGGCTTTTTATCTAAGTACCCATACTTTCTTGGGTTCAGATGGTTTAACAAGAGATGATTCTTTTACTTTCAAAACTTGTTTAGTTTTCACACCTTTTCTCTTTAATCGACATTCAAACTTTATGTGTCTCTTCTTCTTACATAGGAAGCATGTGCTGTGAGTGTAAGTATTTGAAGAGGTGCTAACATAGTCTATGGAGGCTTTTAAAAGTATCTCATGTAGAGGTTCTCTTTCCTTGTGTTCTCGACTCCATTAAATCCTATGCCTTCTTTATCCAATGACATTATTTGTATTCCAATCATTTTATCATGGTTTTCTTTTCCTTTAGTGAAGTTGTAGATGATTTTGGCTTGATCCTCAATTTTTCTCCTAAGATCACAAATTTATGAGTTTCGTATATTTTTACCCTTTACTTGCAGCATTACTGGATCTTGAGACATTTTGTTTATTTTTCTTTCTAATTTGGATATATACAGATCTTTCTCATGTTCCATAGAAGGTTGGGATCTTAGATCTTCCAATTCTTTCATCACCTTTTCATTCTTGCTTTCCAATCTCTTGATTTTTAAATCATTTTCCCTTTCAACAAGATTTTTAGATTCTAATTCTTTCATTATAGCTTCATTCTTATTTTTCAATGAAGTGTATTGTTTAGTCATATTAACTAGAATCTTATGAATCTTGAATAGTTTACTTTGTAGTTTTTCATAAGATGGCATACAATCATCATTGGATTCATCAGATGAATCATCACAAGAATCATTAAATGATTTGGATGAGGAGCTTTGTACTTCATCATCGTCCTATGCCATAAAACAACAATTTTCAACCCCTTGATCACTTGATTCACTCTCTGAACTACTAGAACTTATATTATCCCATGTAGTGGCCTTCATTGCCTTTTTCTTTTTTGTATTGGAATCCTTCTTAAGTTATGGAGAATCTAGTTTTATGTGGTCCACTTTCATGCAATTATAGCATGTAGGAGGTTCATTCCTTGTCTCCTTTTTTATTGGTTTCTCCTTTATCTAATTTGGAGTCCTGAAATTTTCTTGTAAATTTATTCTTCTTTATAAGTATTTTTGCAAGTCTCTTGGTTATGAGGGCTACATCATTTACATCTATTACCTCTTCATCTTCATCGCTAAAGCTTTCATTTGAGGCCTTAAATGTAATGGATTCCTTGATTTTAGATTTTATGCTTCTTTTGTTTATTGCCATCTCATATGTGAGGGGAGAACCCATTAATTCATCTAGGGAAGTGTTTTTTCAAATTTCTTCCTTCAATTATTGCAATGGCCTTAGGTTCTCAAATTGGTGGAAGTTCTCTTAGGATTTTTTGGATCATCTCATATGTAGAGTAGTTTTTCCCTAAGGCATTGAGAGAGTTTATTATGTGAGTGAACCTAGTGTACATACTAGTAATGGTCTCATCAGGATTCATCCTAAATGCTTCATACTCTCTAGTGAGTATATCGATCCTATTAGCTCTTACATCAATAGTACCTTCATAGGTTACTTCAAGTTTATCCTAAATTTCTTTACCATCCACGATTTTAGTAGGGATAAGGTCACCATGTGTGACTACTTTCCATACTTTCCAATTCATGGTTTGCAGGTATATCCTCATTCATTGTTTCCAAAAGGTGTAATTAACACCGTAGAAGATGAGTGGTCTAGAGGAGGATTGACCCTCAGCAAAAGGAGATACACCTAGGTGTGCCATAGGGATCTTTATGTAGCTTCTAGTTTAAGATTTACTACAACCTAGGGCTCTGATACAAATTGAGAAGTAAGGTGTACTCCCAAAAGGGCAGGTGAATTGAGTTTTTAATATTTCTTTGGAAACTTTAATCTAGCATAACCCTTTTTAGATTAAATTAATTACAATCACACTCTTCAATTAACAACACAATTAAATTTACCAGCAACTTCACAAGTATAGTTGATTTGCAATGACCAACACTCAATATATGATTTAGTATTAATTAATGAATGATGACAAAGGTCAAAAATTCAATATTTAGAATTCAGCTTTTCAATATATCAATCCAATCAATAAGGTAAGCTTGATTTCTCAATATGATATAAAATATAAATTTCAACAACCTTCCAAATTCAAATTTTGATATCAAACAAGCTACTTGAGTTTAAGTATGTTAATGAACTTTGATATTTACCAACGTACTTCCTTTAATCAAGGTTTTTGCAATCAACGTACTTTATTTAATCAAGGTTTTTGCAATTCTCAATAACAATTTAATTTCCAGCAATTAAGTAAACATTCACGCAATTTATATATGCAGAAAATTAAAGAGAGTTTTAGGGAAGAGAAAGACACCGAGATTTTATGAGGTTTGGCTATACCGCCTACGTCCTCGCCTTAGGCAAACCACTCAAGGATTTCACTATACCGCTCCTTTAACCGGGTAGAGCAAATCGTTTACACACTCCTTCAAGTAGAAATGCAAACACTTAAGTCTCGAATCATCACTTAACCAAATATGTTAAGTTACTTTGCTTTATTATCATCAAAATAAGATTCTAAGTCATGTGAGGCCAACACTTGCAAAGATTGAGTTCTATGTAAGGGAAAAAACTTAGGCAAAAATTCTTTTTGCATGTCAGACTAGCTAGCAATAGAATTTGCCCTAAGAGAATTAAACCACGCCTTAGCTTTGTCTTTCAATGAAAAATGAAAAAGACACAATCTAATCATCTCATTTGTAATAACCCTATTCCTAAATGTAGTGCAAGCAAGTTCAAAATAAGTTAAGTGCTAATATGGATTTTCAAATCCCATTCTATGAAACTGAGGTATCACAAACATCATACCATGTTTAATATTAAAATTGTTGACTTTGGTGTATTCCCAAAAGGGGGGGTGAATTGGTGATTACGCGTCAAAACTGCGTAATTGGGCGCTTTGACTTGGTCCTTACAACTTATATTTTTAATTAAATGTCCAAATTTGGCCAATATTTTAATAAAGTGCCGAATTTATTATTCTTGAGTTTTATTGCACAATTTATGAATTTTTGGTAATTTTTTGTCGTAGGAAAATTTTCGGAAACCAAAACCAACACCTGTTCGTATTTCATACATAACTTTTTTTTCTGAGCTCCAATTAAGATAATTCAAATTTTTGAAGAAAGAGGAAAGGATTATCTACAACTTTTTTGTTTTGAGTTTTGTGAGAAACTAGCTTCAGGAAGGTCAAACTTGACTATGAACGTGAAGAACAAAAAAAGAAAAAAAAAAACATATATCATGATATTTGATGTGACCCGGCCATGCAAGCCGAGTCGGGTTGGTCTCGTGGGTCATAGGGCTTCAAACCTCTTCTATTTATATATATATTTTTTCCCTTTCTTTGGTTGTTGGGCGTTGCCCCCAGCCGAGCTCTCCTCTTCTCTTCTTCATTTATCTCCATCTTCTTCTTCTTCTTCTTCTTCTTCTTCTTCTTCTTGTATCTCTCCCTTTACCTATCTCTTTGCCATATTTTTTTTAGTTTCTCTTTCTTTCTTTCTCTCAGTTTTCTTGGGTTCCCCTCTCTGTTTTCTCTCTAGTTGTCCTCTGCCTCGCCACCACAACACAGACCTGAAGTCCCCAACTCCAACCTCTCCACTGCAACTCTGGCCACCAGCTTAACTACCTGCTGCCAGTAGCCCCCACAGCAGCTTCAGCATCGCCGCAGCTCCCCTCTGCTCCGGAAACTCAGCCCTTGTCGAAGGTCTTCTAGCTGTTGCATCCGAACAAGTTTCCTCTACTGCAACTCCCTCTGCTCTAGCACACAGCTGTGCTCCATCATCTACAACAGCCACGACCAGCCTCTCTCTCTCTCTCTCTCTCTCTCTCTCTCTCTCTCTCTTATTTCGTTCCTTTTATTTGTTTAGTTTTCTTTTCTTTCTAGTTTTTTTAGCATTGAATAATTGTTAAACTTTGTTTTGTGAATTTTAATTAAAGCATCAATTTTTAATTCCCTCTCTTGGTTGTTATTATTTAATTTAAATTGCATTCATCCTTATCTTATTTTAGTAACATTAAATTTTGTGTTTTTATCGTGTTCCATTATTGTTTGCGTATTTTAAATTCTTGTTGAGTTCGTGTTTGCATTCAAATTATGGTCCTTGCTTCAATTTCGTAGTTTTGTTAAAGGTTTGGTTTTTATTGTGCGTGTGAGTGTTTAATTGAGTTTCCATTGCGCATCTTTGATTCCATGTTCTAGGTTGCCATATTTCATTAACACGTGTTTCAGTATTTCCATGGGTAGATTAGAGTTTCCATTTTTGCTCTCAATTTCAGTGCATGCTAGGTTTAGAGTTTTAATTCGCGTGTTGTTAATTTGTCAAAAGTAAAATTGAAACCACCTTGAAAATCCCGAATCTGAACTGAGTTCAGGAAATTTTTATTTTCGATTAGACAAACGTAAAATTAGAGATTAAAATGCATTTCCAGAAGAGACGATCTAGACCTTCGACTTAATATTACACGACGTAACTCCAATACTTGGGATAGCTTCCGAGTTGCTCAATTTTCGAGTGAGTCAATTGGGTATTTAAAATTTACTCCTAGGTATGTCAAAATCAGCAGCAGTAATACTCAACATAGGGTCTGTGTATATACTCATAAACCCAAATGCGCAGATAAATGTATGATGTAGAAATTAAATCATGCACAACGTTCATAATATAACATACACGTGCAGTAAATAAATTACGGAAATGTAAAGTACACACACGATATGTTATTAGGGTTCGACCAATACTGCCTACGTCCCCGCCTCTAGTTCGTAAGTCCGAGGATTCTACTAATGCTCACTTAATGAGTGGAGTGGCACCAATTAAAATCAAGTTAATTAACGGGACTAACCTCAACCTATAACCACACCTTACTATGATGGTGCACCTAACTTTCCTAATCAGGTCTAAGCCAATTCGGGATTATTCACCAGGGCTAGTCTCCCTCTTCAAACCCACACTTAGAATACAATAAACAATATAATTTTTTGTGTACACGGAAGTATGCTTCTCAACAAAGCAGACTATGTACCGATTCAGCACAGTATAATCAATGCACACCAATAATGTAAGAATTATAAGCTCGATTGTGCATATGTGCAAACAACACTCAAGATAATGATTATCTCAAATTTAAGCACAAGTGTGTTTCTACAAGCTAATCTTTGAAACTATGTAAAGATAAATCTCAATTACAGTTTTAGGGTTTCAAAGATTTGTACCAAGAGAAATTTAGAATATTTCAAAAATTATTTTCTCAATATATAGGTACAAAGAGATATTTAAATATAAACTTGTAAAAATATTTTTGCACAACCAAAAATACAAACCTAATGAGTCTTGCAATAATAATGCAAAGACCCACTTAGCTATAAGGTTTTCCCACACACAGATTTATTAAATAAAATCGGTGGAAAAACCTAGTTAAACCCTCAATTCGAAAATCAAATATGCAATAAATTAATGAGTATTTTTAGCACACTAGAACAATTAATAAACACTCACAAGGCTTTGATTTCTCAAGGGAATGATAGTATATGAGTGTATAGGATGTGTATGAAGAAGTAGGGTTTAGGAAATTTCAGAAAATTGTTTTAGCTAATCAAATCCTTAATCTTTCTATAATTTTTGCAAATAAGGGTATATATATAGCCTTCAACAAAAATATAACTGTTAGGACACAAAGGATATTATTAAATTTGTTTAATAAATTTTAAAACCAATTTACCCTTAATTAACCCAAGTTATTGCGGTTAAAAATTAAGTAACCCGAGTGTTTCGGTCACTTGGACTTTAGGTTCGGTCGCCTGAATACTCACGATAGGAAAAAATAATTTTGAAGTTTGGGTGCCCGGTGAGAACTTCGGGTGGCTGAACCAAGGTAATTTTTATTCTTTCCAGGATTGGTTGCCTGGTTCTGAGTTCAGTTTACCAAACTCATATGTTCGGTCGCCCAAGGGTATTTTGAATGTAGAGTTTGGGTACCCGACTTGGTCGAAAAGGTGGATGTACGAGTTTGGTTGACTGAGGACGATGAGGTCCTTTTTGGTTTGGTTACCCAAAGTCAGGTCAACTATTTGAGCTTTCAACGGTTCGGTTGACTGAGGTGTTTTGAACACCATAGTTTGGTCGCTTGAAACCTCGCAAGATTAGCCCTTTAAGTCTTGATTTATTTTAATTGATTCCGCTGATAGTATATGTGATTTTGGGGATTCTCTTATGTGTAAGTGCAAGAACCTAGGGTCACTCTAAGATCTTTGAGAGTACGCCTAAAAACCTGGCGTCGGTCGACCAAATCTAAGGTCTCTCGATTTCCAAGTGATGTGAAGGGACCTAGGGTTGTTCTGAGACTTTTCAATTTGCAGTTCCTACATGCATGATATACAAATTATTACAGACTTTTGGAATTATAATTACCGACCTAAATTAAACATAATATAGATTACAATGAATAACAATTCTAGGTTTTTGTATTCTTCAAGTCTTCATATGCCATCAACTGATCTTTCTAATATGAACCTGCACAAAAACTTGAAAGACATTAAATATCGGAGTATTTGTCATAATCAAAATAGGGTATGACCTATAAAGTCAACAATATCCCCCTTTTTGATGATGACAAATACCTTATGCAAAAATGGGTATAGCCAAGAAAGGCTCCCCTTGAAACTATGCATAAGAGAAATGTAAAGATTTGAAAAATTAAAACATTTTCCTAAGGTACCCAATTTATAGCCAATTTTTCTTAAGTTCTCCCTCCTTTTGGCAACAGAAAAAAGGGCTATTGCACGTAAACAAGGCATTGAGTATGAATCATTTATGTGCAAGATATGTTTGAGAAAATATTTGGGAAAATTTCGGCAGCATGCCATTTGAAAATTAAGTATTTTCCAAAAAATACTTGTATAAAAATGACCTGATTGAGTTCTAAATTAAAAATTTATCCACAACTACCAACTCAAACAGTTCAGTATCATCAATATGGAAAAAATAAATATAACTATCAACATGCAATAGGTATGATAGTCATGCATTGCAAAACACACACAAACAATACAACTAGTCATTAAAAATTCAAATGATATAACAAGCATGATTAGACCAAAATTATCCGTAAACCATAGAATTTTAAGTCATATCATAAGAACCGTAAAAGACTTGATTTTAAAACATACGACATATGATAACGGGTAGAAGGTTTGAGCATAAAATAGTCTAACTAGTTCGTATGCATTTTCATGTGTAGTTATTGAACCAATTATGCAATTTAAAATATATATATATATATATATATATATATATATATATATATTGATTTTAAAACATACGACATATGATAACAGGTAGAAGGTTTGAGCATAAAATAGTCTAACTAGTTCGTATGCATTTTCATGTGTAGTTATTGAACTAGTTATGCAATTTAAAATATATATATATATATATATATAGATATATATCCCCTTTAGGATACCAATTGTTGTTATATATATATATATATATATATATATATATATATATCTCCCCGTTAGGATACCAATTATTGTAAAGAGATACTAGGGGTGTGCTTGCTGAAAAAGAAACTTTAAAGATCAAGCAAGCACAAATTTTCTAGTTTGTCAATTAAGCACATACTAAAATATAACCAGAAAACCACAACCATAATGATCCTAAAAATTTAACAATCACATGTGTGAATTACGGTGTTATCCCAAGAGGGGGGTGAATTGGGTATTTTTAAAAGCTTTCCAAAAACCTTCAATTAAAAACTTTCAAGTTACCTAACAACAAGGTTAATGTTTCACAATTAATCAATCTAATATGTGTCTTTGTCAAGCATACCCTTTTACCCAATTATTCACAGATGTAACAAGTGTTCAACACATACACCATGCACAAGTAATTTGAATATAATGCAGAAATTAGAAAGGAGTTAAGGGTAAGAGACATGCAAACACAATTTTACGAGGTTCAGCCAACTTGGCCTACGTCCTCGCCTTAAGCAACCCACTCAAGGATTCCACTAATCTTTGCTCCTTTAACCAGGATGGAGCTTCCTTTACAATCCACTACTTACAAGAGGTACAGGTTCCTCATACTCCACTGCTTACAAGAGATACATCTTTCTTCTCAAACCTGGTTCACATCTCGAACTGTGATTACAATATATGTTGACCTTATAGGTCACACTCGGTTTTGATAATGACAAATACTCTTGGTATTTAATGTCTTTCGAGTTTATATGCAGGTTCATAATAACAAGATCATTTGATGGCACGTGAAGACTTGAAGACTGAAAACCTCGAAGACTATCTTCTTGTTGTAATTTATATTATTTGGGTCTGTAATAGTAATATAAGGTAAAGGTCTGTAATAATCTGCATTGCATGCATGCAGGAACTTATAAGCCCAAGACCTTCGAAAGACCTTAGGGATCCGGTCGACCGATGCTAGGTTTTTTGGCATATTTAAAAAGGCTTTAGAAAGACCCTAGGTCCTAGCACATATGCACAAATAAGTCCTCATCATCACTTATTATATCAAGAGAATTAAATTGGCCAAAAATGAACTTAAACTGAATAACTTAAGAGAGGTTGGGCGACCGAACCCCATGTGTTCAAAACACCTCGGGCACCCGAACTGTTGGCATGTCAATGGTTTGGCTAGGTTTCGGGCGACTGAACCTTTAATTAACATATCTCCCTTGGTGACCAAACCCATGTCAGAATACTTTTCACCAACTCGGGCTGCCGAACCTTTGCATTCAAAAAGACCTCGGGCAACCAAACTTGCTAGTTTGGTTAATCGAACTTAGCAACAAGCACCCGAACCCTTTTAAAATTATTTTGTGACTGAGTCTGTTCGGGCACCTAAACCTCAGGTCGATCACCCGAACCTCACGGGTTAAAATATTTTTACTCATTATTTTAAAGAGGTTAATGGGGTTAATTTTGTAAACCTCTTTTAAGCTTTTTTAATTATTTCCATTGGGTCGCCAATGGTAAAAAATCCTTCCTTGCCTATAAATACCTGTTCATTTGTCATAATTAGCAAGGATTAGCAAATTTGATTAGGGCAAAATTCTCTCAAAATCCAAAACTCTATTTTAGCCAGTACTACTCCAAAAACACACATACAGTTCATTTTATTAGATCTTTCAAGTGTTGTGAGTATTTCTAAAGTGCTTGTGTACAATCTAGCCTGCTCATACTCTCATTAGATTATATTGTTTGTTTGATTTTATTGAGAGTAGAAGTATCTAGTTCTTCAACTAATTTAACTTGTAAATCTTGTGTGGGAAGACTTGGAAGGTTGTGGTTCTTGCATTGTCATTGCAAGTAACCTAAGCCTATACTTTTGTGTGCAAAAATCATCTTCAAAGCTTGATTTCAAACAACTTTTGTGCTTGCTATATTGAAAAAAATATTTTTGAATTTGTTTGAATATTATTACTAACATCTTTGAAACCCTAATTTGAGATTGAGATATAGTTTATCTGGTTTTCAAAGAATAGCTTGTTTGATATACACTCTTGTGTTTGAATAGATAAAGTCATTGGTCTGAATGCTGATTACACACATAGAGCACCAAAATTATAATTCATACATCATTAAGGTGCATTGATTAAATTGTGCTTATATTGGGTACATATCTACTTTACATGAAAGCATAATCACTGTACCAGTTGATTGTGAAAAATACTGTTGTATTTCCAAGCGTGCCCTGAGGGGGTTTGATCTAACCTGAAAGGATCAGGTTGGGGTCAGCCCTATGAATTTGACTTAGGGCTTTCTCTGCCCCGCAAGGAGAATTTGTAAAGGTTGAGGTCAGCCCTGTACTAATTGACCTGGTTGTATTAGGTGTCGCTCCACCCGTTAAGTGAGCATTAGTGGAATCCTCGAGCTTGCGAGCAACAGGCGGGGATGTAGCGACAGTTGGCCGAACCCCGATAACATATCGTGTATCTGTTTATATTTTTGCACTTTATATTTACCGCACGTATATGTTATTATGTGAATGATTCAGATGATATAAATTCTGCATATTATACTTATCTGCGCATTTGGG